>NC_134022.1:16423886-16728529 GCF_040712315.1 Castanea sativa
GGAGAAACATACAGAATTTTTATTAGAAAAATAAGAAACGGTGTGTATGTGAGAGAGATACACACTTTCATTCTCCCTTTAAAAACTGATTAAGAGACCACACATCTTGGGCATAAAGTGGAATTGGAGTGAAGATTAAAAGTGTTCCCAAGTGCTTCTAATCTTTGTTTTGAATTTCTCCATACCAAGGTATGCTATCTTGTTTTTAAATTCTGTAATTAACATAGTACATGTTATCAATCATGAATGAAATAGATCCTTATTTGTTGCTTTCACTATGTGTTTTGTATGAGATACAAAACCAGATTTTTTTTCTTCATGTCCAAGGGGCAGTCCTTTGTTTTGATAAAACCTTAATTTTTGGAGATTGGTGGTAAAAACATGATTTTGGCATTGGCTTTTAGGGCTTTGCATACGTGGGAAGGCTTTGAGATTGGCTTTTAAAAGGGTGTGGTCTCAATCTATGCTTTCCTAAGGCATCCGAGCAAAGTTCCAGATTTCCACAGCGAAAATCAGGCGACGTGTCACCTTACTTTCATGGCAGAAATTAGGCATTGCTTACCTTAAGTGACATGGACTGTGACAATCACACAGGAAGGGGCGGAGCAGGTATATATACATACATCATGCATAATGCTAGCACACAGAGCAGGAAAGTAAATGCCTACATCCCAGAGCATGACCCAAAATATAGGTGTAGAAAAGTAAATAGGGATCGCCATACTTTAGAGATGAGGACGAATGATACACGACATGATATACCTAATACAACCTATTTAAGAGAGAAAGGAAGGGTGATGGAAGGGGGTTTTAAAAGAGTACATAACCCAATGGGAGAGGCTGGACCCCTAAACCAACTAAACATAGTCACTCGGCTCATATTTACATGCTCGCATCAGCGCCCTTTTTGCTTGCGACTGGGAGACTATGCCCTAGCTCCAAGCGTTGGGAGACTATGCCCTAGCTCCAAGCGTCCTCGCTCCATGTGTGTACATGCAAGGGCAAAGAAAAGAAACCAATAGACAAGCAAGGGAAGGAAAAGATGAAAAGAGCATATGAAAAGGGTATAAAGAAGATGAGCGTGATAGACATGGCAAACAAAGAAACAAGAAAACAAGCAAACAAACGAGAAGGCAGACAAGCAAGAAAACAAACAAAAGGTGGTGTCCATGAGGCACAAATGTAGGTTTTGATTGAATGTCCATAACTTCATTATGTAGAAGCATGGATTTCACACTAGCAAGTAAGACTCATGCGTGGACATGTAAGCAAGCGTGTAAAGATGCATAGAAAACCAACCAGTGGCATAAACAAGCATGGAAAGCATATCATCGCAAGGAATGGAAAAGAGGAAAGGTATGCATGAAGCATGCTGGCATTTGGAGACGCATCCTAAGTGATTACACCCAAACTAGGCCACAAGGGCATTGGATGTAACCACACAACCTCAAACCCACTAAGGGCGTCAAGCGTGGTAAAGCCTAGAACTAGAGATGCTAACATGGAAGATAGAGCATAGAAGCAAGCAAGCATAGACCTAAAAATGGGGTGATACAAACCCCTTAATATGGGCCAAGGCGTACGGATAAGGACCAAGATCATAAGGTCAAGATCAGATCTGAACCAATAGCCCAAAACACAAGAAAGAGTGACAAAAGCGACAAAAGGGCCACAATAGCAAATGGTATGACAAACATAGCCTAGGCCTAGACACACAAACATGGCATGGAGCACACAAGCACATGAAAGATGGCATAAAGCATGTAGAGAACATAGATCTATGCATGTAGGCATGTGAGAACATAGGTCAAGACAAGTAGGCATAGAAACATGCATATAAACATGTTGATCCTAGCACATAAACATAGAAGAACATGAATCCAAGCATATAAGCATGAGAAGACAAGGATCTAACCATACAACATGGAAATGTACACATAAACACATAGATCCAAATAAGGCAAAGTCAAAAACATCATACAAGCATGTGAGCATGTAAATCTAACATCAACATAGAATGAAAAGGGCAAAAAAACATGAATAAACATGGCATAAAGCATAAAACATGTAGATCGAGACAAATAACATATAAACAAGCATGGAAGAACATGGATCTAAGCTAAGAACACGCTAGGAGCAAGATAAAGCAAGAAACATGCTAAGGAAAGCAATCAATCATGTTTTTAAGGCAAAAAGAGCAAGATAAATGTTAGGAAAAGATTTATAAAGTTAGGGGTGTGGATAGTAGCTAAAAAGCTACATCCACACCCCTAAACCCTAAATCCAAGATGTAGAACCAAGGAAAAGAAGATTGGGTGCAAGAACACTACCTTGTATTTTTTGTGAAGAAGGAAGAATTAAAGAGGCTTTGATGTGTTTTTTATGTATTTTTTGTGTTTGGAAGAGATAGAAAACGTCTAGTCAAAGAAGACAACTTGGGGAGCCTCTTTTTCTAGTTTGGGGGTGCCTAGGGCTATTTATAGCCCCAGGCACGTTCCTTTGATCAGGTTGATCTTGACACCTTTGGAAAGATCTTGACTTCCTAATTTTGAAAAGGTATAGAACTTGAAAATCCAACGGTCGAATCAAAAGTTATGGCTCTAGGAATTTAGCGGTGCATCGATCAATGCGTTATCCCAGTTTTCATGATACCTCAGCCTTTTCTAGCTTCGATTTTGACCCGTATCGTCTTTGGAATGAGAATTTAATAATATTTGCAATGGTGTTGGTTTCAACCCATTCTAACGGCCGGATCGAAATTCGGGTTTCTGGGCCCACTAGGGGTGTCTTGGTCATTTTGGTTGAAAAAGGCACTTTGGGTGCTCCGGTGTCCAAACAGGTTGTTCCACATCATTCTGGATGTTCTCGTAGCCCCATGTAGAGAAAATAATATTTTCGCATTTTTTGGGGGCCGGCACGCAAATCGAGAGCAAACAAAATATGATATCAACAAAGGGATGATTGTGTTTAAGGAGAAAATAGAACATTTTTGGGAAAAAATATTTGTAATACTTGGAATTAACTCAAATTTCAAGGATAATTTTTGTATTTTATCCCAAAAAATATTATTTAGAAAGGCAGGAGGAATCTCCCTAAAAAGGGAGGAGATGATAATACTTCCCTTCACTAGTTCACTTTACAAACGAAAAGGAAGAACCTTCTCATCATCTTTTCTAAGAGAATGGTGAAAGAGGATAAGGTATATAGTGTTTTTGCTCCATACAATATCCCATTCAAAAAATGTGGGTCCCACAACTGGTTCAACCCCACAAACAACCCCTAAATAGCTTCCAAACCACACCCAAACAACCTAAGCCCCTTCAGACCACCACCGCAACCAACAAGATTGAGATTTTCTAAAGAAAATAATTAAGGCAACCTAGAAGCATAAGCATCTGGGTCATGTCATTTTGAGCCTTGTCCTTGTTGTTTTGTCCTTGTCTCCCAACAATGTTCACTTGAACAACACGGTGATGATGAACCTTTTAAAGAACATAACAAACTTCGATAGTCTTGAGTGGATCAAGTCGAACCAATGCAATTGGAAAAACCTTCAATGTGACAAAATGAACTAGGTCGTCAAGATCCAAATCAAGGACATGAAACTCCAAGGCACAATCCCAAAAGACTTCAAAACCTAACCATCTTGTCTGATTTCAAAATGCAATGAGATTATGAAATCAATCGTAGCCATAAGTCCAACTCTCATCAATGGCCTTGTCCTCCTGATGAGCTAATGTAAGTGGAAAGCCAAAAAAAGCATATCGCATCTACTTCTAGAAATTAACCCTTGAATCCAGGAGGGGAAGTTTTGTAATCCACTATAAAAATACAAGAAAACTACTCCAAATTTTTACTAATTTGTAAAACCGAATTTCCTTGGAGACTACAATGCTTTTAAATAGATAAATAGAGCCCTAGGGCTACCAACTACATTATCCTATTTAAAAGTCTAGACTTTAAATTGCCCCAATGATAGAACTATGAGGTTTTTTTTTTTTTTTTTTTTTTTGTAATATATATATATATATATCATATAATATATATAATAACAAAAATCTTTTCCTACAATTAAGGAGGTGCTACCATGTAGGAAAAATGCCTAGTTAAAATTCTGACCCTTATGAGTTAAAAAGTGATAAATTATGTTGTTTGGCAATGCTACAACACCGTTTGAAAGCCTCTCACAATAAATAACAAAAAATAACCAGTTAAAATTAAATGTACACAGAAATAGAAATAGAGAGAGAGAGGTGATGAGGACATGGAGAAAGAAGTAAAGAAAGAGAGAGGCGTTGAAATAGAGAGAGGATGAGGCCTGGACATGGAGAAAGAAATAGAGAAAGATGAAGAGTTCCTAAGGCCGTCCATTGTGTGTTACAATCAAAAGGGAAAGAGAGCAGAGTTCATTTGAACCATACACCGTCCGTTCCCTTGCCAAATTTAGACCACCAGATTGCCGAAACTAACATCGACAACGATACATTTATTTCTCAATTTTGTAGGTTTAGGTATAAAATGTTACTTTTAATTGAGTTTTTTTGTTGGGTAGGTTTAGATTTGATTTGTTTTTGTTTTGGGTTTTTGGAATCTCTATCAAAATGATTGTTTTCTCAATTTTAGATATTTTCTTTTGTTTTGTTTTTTGTTTGTTTTTTTTTAGATTACAGAAATCACTAAAAATATTGATTTGGGTATGAAATGTTACTTTTGATTGAGTTTTCCTGTTGGATAGGTTTAGATTTGATTTATTTTTGTTTCGGGTTTTTAAAACACAGAATGATTGAGAGGGATACCGAGATAGTGTTCGTGAATGTCGCTACCACCAGCGTCAGTCTGGCTTCCTACATTGTCAGTAGCCTCGCCATAGAAGAAAAATCTATGGACCATCAACACCGTAAGACCATATGGCTATAGAGTGAGAACTACCACCGGTAATTTTTTTTTCGTTTCTTTCTTAGATCTATAGGTATGAAATATGAATTAGTTTTGAGAAATTTGGTACTTTCTAGTAATTCTCCAAGTTCTTTTCATTCCAAATTAAATCCGTTTAGTTTAAAGTCAGGGTTTCGAAATTTTATTTATAGTGCCTAATAGGTGTTTAATGCTAGCTCTCAGTTAATAAATCCTTATTGTTTGTTAAAAAAAAAATCTACCGATGAGTGAGAGAAAGACAAAGACAAGTCTTTTGATGTTGCAAGAGTTGTGATCTTTATAATCTTTGACTATAGCATCGGTAATTGGCACTAAGTGGAATATGAATATCCACCGCTAGTTAGTATTGGAGTGATGGACTCTAATCTCCTCAATTATGTTTCTTTTGGACTGAAACGACTCAATTCTATTCCTACCTAAACTTTACACTTTTTTTTTTTTTTTTTGTTGAGAAAAAACCTAAACTATACACTTTGAATATAGACTTTCTTCGATTTTTGAAAAATGAATTTGATCTTCTTTGTATTTTGTACATTCCAGAAAACGTAGAACCCACCAGGTATTGGCAGGTATAACCAATGGTGAAAGCTCATCAAACTTCAAGTAGTGCCTGGAGTTTGCTTACGAACTACTTCGAATTATCTATCAAAGAAGCTTTGAGTGGCCAGGTGACTAATGCTGATGAACAATTCCTGATCATGTGGCAATGAATAACGTAACTCATCTATATCTTGATTGGAAATGCATATAGGCAATTGTCTATAGAGTTAAAATATATATATATATATATATATATATATATATATATATATATATATATATATATATATATATATATATATATATATATTGTTGAATTAATTATTATTATATATATTCTTTTTTCTCAATAAACCTTTAGAATATATTTATGGAGAAGTAAGGAAGTCTGAAAGTTGTTTCCGTTTGGCAAAGAGAGAACGAAATATTTCGGTATCAATTGATACCGGTGTACCATTTCAGAATTATTGTTAATTATATATATAATATAATTATTTATTTATATTTTTATTAGTTAAAGTAAGTACACTTCCATTAAGAATAAAATTAAGAGTTTAAATTGCGTCTGGGTAAAACACTGGTTTTACACCAGCCAATAAAAACACGCCACATCATTTTTCAGTAAAAGCCAAAGAGACCTTACTGCATACAATAACAGCTCTCTTAAATCTCAAATCACAAACGCTTATCAAACCAAACTGAACTTAAAAAATCTCCTCTGCTTCCTCTTGCGTCTTGCTCGAACCTCAACTTCACCACACACAGACACATGCCGCCACTCAAGTCGCCGGATTCGTTGCTAGAGGCTTGTAAACTTGTCGAAGCCGCCGTGAGAGCATGGTGTTGCAATCTAAATGTATGTTTTTCATGATTTGCCATTTTTCCCAATAGTTACATGGGAGAGAAAAAAGCGAAAGCGAACAAGACCAACCAAGAACGCAACCAGAGATGCCAAATGAATGATCATCTCAATGTCCTCAGGTCTCTCATGCTCGCCTCCTATATTCAAAGGGCAATTATATATCATTAAATTCTATAAAGTTCCTATCTTTAGTTTCACAATTTCGAAAGATTGAAGCCTTTCTTTGTTTTGGTTAAAATTTAGGGTTACCAAGTTTCTATTATTGGAGGTGCAATAGACTTTGTGAAGGAACTAAAGCAGCTACTTCATTCCCTTGAAGCACAAAAGAGAATGAGAAAAAACAAAGAAGGCAGCAAAAGCTTCACTGCGGTCCCATCCAATCGCTTCTTTATGTTTCCATAAAGTAGAATTGGTTTTGATGAAGCCAATTTTGGGGGAAGAGGTGAAGGCAGAGAACAGTTAAGAGGTGGCGTGTTTTTTTTTGGCTGGCACAAAATCAATGTTTTACACAAGCTCCGGACGCAGTTTAAACTCTAAAATTATAAGCTAATTTTTTTTATTCTTTATCTTTTTTTAAGTTCAAATTAATCTTAATGTTATTTTCTCTATGATAAAACTAATAGTCTAGTATCTCAATGTTTTTTTTTTTTTTTAGAAACAACTAATATATCAATGTTAGTTGTTAATAATAGAAAACTCATATAATAATAATAATAATTAATAAATAAATAAATAAACAGTAATAAGTACATGGAAGTCTTTGACACTTGAATTCTAGATAGATGTGGCCGGTATTAAAATAAGAAAGGTTCATGTGTTTAGTCAGAGAAGGGCACACAAAACCAAACAAAATAAAGTCATTTAACAAAAGTTAAAAAAGAAACAGAAGACAAAAGAGTTTGGGGGCTATGGGCAAAAAATAGAAGAAAGAAGAAGACAATGAAGAAGAATAAGAAGAATGGCTGATCATCAACATGGGGTTAAGGACGGCAAAATGGTGGTGGTGATAGTGGCCATTTGTTATCAATTTTCGCTCCTATTTTCATTTTATGTATTTTTTTTCTTACCGGCTAAAACACCCGATTTTCACTAGTATGACTGGTACATAACTAGTATAGCTGATATTTAAACCCACACAAAATACTAGTGTATCTGTAACAATCTAAGCTTCGATGCAACAAATACCAGCCGATATGGTATTGGTATTGAGAACACACTTTAGACTAAGTTTTATTAGCTTCTGTTAATTTTAAACTAATTACAAAATTAAGTCCAATTAATGTGATTAGCCAATAAACTTATGCATGGATACACAATTATATAAGAAAATCCCCAATAAACAACATTGTTGGGTTATATATTGACCTTGGTTAATTAATTCAATTACCCAAGTTGATTAATTAGGTCAAATTACATGCAAATCGTGGAGGCACCAACAAATCACCAAATAAACTAAGTGCAGCAGAAAATAATTGAACATAATGATTTGTTGACAAAAGGGGGAAACCTCTTTCAAGGCAAAAACCCTATCGAGTGAATTTCAAATCACCACTCCTAAACATCCATTAATCAAGAACAAGCGATTACAAGTATAAGAAATTTTACCACTACCCTGGACTATCCTAAAATACCAACCTACAGTTGAACCTTTACTCCAATCCCCAATTGGATTTGATCTTGTAGAAGACTTCTTTAAATGCACGAATCCTAGTATGTGATTAACTCCTAACAACATAATGATTTTTGTTGGCTGCAAAGTTCTTCAATTCAAAGCACGTTGAAGATTAGGAAGTACTTGATTACTGTAAGTGCACAATTGCACCTGGACCCAAAGAAGATTATAGGCTCAGGCCCAATGAGCCTTAAACAATAAAATTTGTAGAGTGTGGGCTTGAAACCTAGGTTAGAAGTACTAGGAGCTTGATAACAGGCTTTTATAAACAAACACAATTAAATAACGAACGATAATGACAAATGGATCTCCTCGGACTTGAGCCGAGGACTACTTCTTTATTATTTCTCTTTCTTCTTTCAAGATTACAATTTCTTAATTTCTTTCTTCGTTTTTCGATCCCCTTTTTCTTTGGCCTTTACCCCCCTTTTATACTTCCTTCCCTGATACTTTTTGAACAGTGACTAGAAGTTTCCACCTCACTGTTCAGGGGTCACCTCCCCATTAATGCGGCCAGGGAGGTAGGTGCAGAGCCTTTAATGCGGAGGTGGCAGCCTTTACTCTTGATATTTTCTTTAATACTGGTGCATCTAGAAGATTCAGGATGTCCCCTTTTAACCACTAGTCTTTCTAGAGTTGAGCTTTGACCTTCATAATGAAGCTTTGAATTCTCTAGGGCTTGTCCGAGGAGAAGCTCGTCCTCGGTTGCACCCTTGGACCCTCGGCGTAGTGGCCAATTCGTAGAGTTCAATTCTGAAGCAGGTCGGCCCTTCATGCTACAGTCCAAAGGCCCATATGCCCACTTGGGTCCTTTTACTCCCCACAATAGCCCCTCAAAACTCTATTTTTCATCATCCAAGGAGAAAAAATAGGGTTTTGATCCAACGAACACTTTCCCCACCCTTTCTGTAAATAACTACACGTGTGAAAACCGTTTCGCGTTCCAAAGGGTGCCACTTGGCGGTTTTATTTTCAAAAATACGCGCATTTATTACTGTAAGTTATACCTTGTCCCCCACGTTCAACGGTGAGATGAGCATCCAACGGTCCTTGTTATTCCATGAAAATTTGGGCGGGACAAATACAATTTCGAGGCCGCTTCCCGCACGTCGTGACGCTTCGGGAACCTGTGCCTTCATTTATTTCTCCAGAGACTAATCCCATCAAAACATTAGCAATCACCCTTTGGTCTACACAAATCCGTGGAAACTCGCACAACTTCAAGTCTGTAAGTTCTTATTCCTTTTTTCTCTTAACCCTTTCTCCTCGGACCCTGTCCTCGGCTCTCCTTATAATCATTCCCCCTTTTAGAATTTAGCCTTTCGTTCATATTTGATGGGAAAGTTCAAGTGTCTAGTTGATACCGCCGCTGGAATGGAAGGCTTCAGAGCCAAGTATCACATTCCCGGCGATGTAGGTTTAAAATACTGCCCGGCGGAAGCCGTGGCCGGCTCTAGAAAGACTGGAGAGGTTATCATCCCAATGGTAGCCTTTGTAGAGGGGGGGATGACCCTCCCAATGAAGCCTGTAACTAGGGAGTACCTCCGCAACCACCGGTTGTGTCCCGATCAGTGCACTTCAAACGTTTTTAGAGTTTTGGGTAGCGTCGATGCTCTAAACGAGCAAATGGGTCTAAACCTCACCTAGCACGATGTCGTCTTTTTGTACGAGTGCCATAAACTCACCAATGTAGGTTACTACATTAAATCCCGCTCCAGCGTCGTTAGGCTAATCTCCTGTCTGCCCAAATCCAACAAAGGCATGAAGGATGACTACCTGATCGTCTCTGGGAACTGGCACGACGGCCTCCACTACCCAGTTGAGTGGGGAGATCCAGGTGCGACACCTTAGGATTAACCCCCCCACCGCACAACTTCCTCTAACACTCACAAAAATGCGTATTCACATGTATTCATGTTTATTTAAGTTTATTATATGTTGTGTGAATCTAAACATGTTCGTTTGCTTTGATGTCTTTCTTTGCAGATAAGCAACACGTGCGCCCACGCTTAAGCCACTGCAACGTTGCAGATCTAAACCGAGTACTGTGCTCCGAGGTGTTTGTCAGCGAGGACCTACAACTCAGGGCTGCTCACTTAATTCTAAGGTACGATCCCATATCCTCGGACTTCCAGGCAATAGAGAACGCCATTATTGCAGGTGACCGGCGGCGTAGGAAGATCAACGTAGCCAGACCTCACTTCCTGGACGATCACGACCTCCCTAACAGCCCTAACACCATACTGTATTTACAACCGATTGTTGCGGTCCCTCTAGCTACACACTCCCAGGCAACTGTTGTCCCAGAGGAGCAAGTGTCTTCTTCAAACACTTTGGACGAGGAGATAGACCAGTTTCGGCCCAAGGACTCCCCACGACCTCGCGGAAACCCGTTTGTCATCCTTTCCGACGAGGAAGAAGAAGAAGCCGAGGCCTCTGGGATCGCGGGTCTAGTGATAGCGCGTCCAGACGACAGTTCTGTTGAAGAGGAGATGGACAAGCTAAAGGACCTGATGACCGATAGAGGCGCCCGAGTGGCAAAGAAGGGAGCAAGGGGGTCCCAGGCTCCCCCGGATTTACCACCACCTCCTCCTCCTCCTCCAACTGACCCGAAGCCTCCAGCCGAGGATCCCAAGAAGAAAAGGAAAGCGGAGGCTGAGGGGGCTGGAGGTGAAAAGCAAAAGAAGATGAAACAGCCTGCGCCGACCCAGCAGCAGAAGTTGGACAAGGGCAAAGGGCGCGCCCGCTCAGTTGAAAGCAGGGAGATCAGAGACGTGGCCGAGATGCGCCGAGCACCAGCTACCTGGTCTCCTAACTTGAGACTAGACGGCGCTCCCGTTCCCTGCCATTCCAGTATCAGGGCGGTCCAGCAAGGCCACGCTCACCACCTAGCCAAGGTGTTGGAGCGCCCTCTTCTGCTTCCCAAGGACATGGAAACCTTGGAGAAGATGGGCCAGCCGCAGCTGTTCCTCTCGTTGAAAAGGGGTTTAGCTCTGGTAAGTTCCATCTTACACTAACATTCTATACTGGTTTGTAAACACTTCACTGTATTTAACCTGCTATCCTTTTTGCAGTCCATCCAAGAGGTTTTCGCTGCCGAGAAGTTCGTGGACGACTGTCGGAAGCGCGCTGGGATGGAGCAGGAGCTAAGGCAAGAGGCAGAAAGATCTCTAAGCCAGGCTCTAGCAGAGAATGGAAAAATCACGTCCCAGCTAACCGACTTGAAAAGAGAAAGAGATGGTGACAAGGCCAGCTTGAAGACGATGACAACCCAAGTGGAGGGGCAGCGTAAGCTCCTTCGTCAAAAGGATGACGAGCTCGCCCAAGTCCAACAGGCACGCTCTGACTTGGAAAAGGAGCTTACGCGGGCTAAGGAGGAGGCTCGCGCCCACCAGCACGCACTGGAGGCTGTGAAGAAGGCCAGTTATCAGGAGGGGGTGACCAGAACGCAAGAAGAGCTGACAGAGGCTTTCGCGGCCTTGTGCCGAGAGTACTGTCAGCAGGTCTGGGGAGAGGCCATGAATGCGGTAGGGGTTCCTCAAGCTTCCGAGCTGAGGAAGCCCGAGAACATCTGGCTTCCCCTAGACATACAGGAAATTGAAGACCCTCCTGTTGCTGCCTCTCCTGCCCTTCCTCCTGTAGTGGAAGAGCTCGTTCCTGCTCCTACAGAACCTGAAGGTTCCCACAAAGAGAAGGACGAGTGTGGTGGTGCCGAGAAGGAGCAGATCCAAAGTGTGGAGCCCTCCATGCCTTCAACAGACAAAGGGAAACAAGCCTTGTTCACGTTTGAGATGAAATTGAAGAGCACTAAGGCTGGCAGCAGCTCCCTTCAAGACCCCTTTCACTAGTTTAGGGCCTAATATAGGAATTTTCTGTACTCCCCTTCTTTGTATATAATTAATGAAGAAGATTTTTATTCAATTTTTGTTCACATTGTCTTTGTTTTACTTTATTCTTTTTGTGCTTGCCATGAGAGCTTTTAATAACAAACAGTTAAAGGGGAAGCAGAATAAATAAGTACAACTCCACCATGCAATTAACTATGACTTCAAAACTGCCGCATAACTTAATTTAGACATCAAATAATACCAAAGTTAGACAACTCATATGACAGTTAAACCTTTGTAATCTGATATATTGCTTTCAGCAGGATGTAAGGTCCGAAGACCATTCCTTGCAAAAAAATTTCTTAACACTTAAAAGTGAAGAACTTGAGATCCAAATTAATAAATGATGAGATAATGATTTCCATAAAAAGGGTGATAAGAATAAGAACAGTGACAAAATATTAAGAATAGTGACAAGGTTTGGTCCGAGGACTATACTTAACCAAGTTTCAATTTGATTTCTAAGAATAGTAACTTCAAGTGTTAATTTCCCCAAACTAGGAGGTCCGAGGACCCGGCATAACTAAGGTTCTGTTTAACAAATGACACGACATCAATTTCCACAAGGTTTGTGGTCCGACGACTACACTTAACCAAGTTTCTGTTTGATTCTTAAGAGCAGTAACTTCAAATGTTAATTTTCCCAAAGTAGGAGGTCCGAGGACCCGGCATAACTAAGGTTCTGTTTAACAAATGACAAGACATCAATTTCCACAAGGTTTGTGGTCCGAGGACTGCACTTAACCAAGTTTCTGTTTAATTCTTAAGAACAGCAGCTTCAAATGTTAATTTTCCCACAGTAGGAGGTCCGAGGACCCGGCATAACTAAGGTTCTGTTTAACAAATGACAAGACATCAATTTCCACAAGGTTTGTGGTCCAAGGACTACACTTAACCAAGTTTCTGTTTGATTCTTAAGAGCAGTAACTTCAAATGTTAATTTTCCCAAAGTAGGAGGTCCGAGGACCCGGCATAACTAAGGTTCTGTTTAACAAATGACAAGACATCAATTTTCACAAGGTTTGTAGTCCGAGAACTACACTTAACCAAGTTTCTGTTTGATTCTGAAGAGCAGTAACTTCAAATGTTAATTTTCCCAAAGTAGGAGGTCCGAGGACCCGGCATAACTAAGGTTCTGTTTAACAAATGACAAGACATCAATTTCCACAAGGTTTGTGGTCCGAGGACTACACTTAACCAAGTTTTTGTTTGATTCTTAAGAGTAGTAGTTGGAAACTCCTGCGATATTTACAACTTTGAACTGATTACAAACAAGAACACACATTATTAATAATAATACCTTCGCAGGTTATTTACATTCCATGGGCATGGTACAATTCTTTCATCTAGATCAGCTAGCCGATAGGACCCTATACCTGCTACTGAAACAATTCGATAGGGGCCTTCCCAGTTTGGTCCGAGCTTACCCCAAGCTGGGTTCCTTGAAGTGCCTACAACCTTTCTTAATATGAGATCCCCAGGCGCTAGTGGCCTTAGCTTCACGTGGGCATCATATCCCCGTTTAAGTTTTTGTTGATAATAAGCCATCTGGACCATAGCTGCCTCGCGTCGTTCTTCAAGTAAGTCAAGATCTTTCTCTAAGAGTACATCGTTGTTCTGGGGGTTAAAAGAACTCGTCTTCAGGGTGGGAAAGCCAAATTCTAAGGGTATCACCGCCTCGGCTCCATAAGTCATAGAGAATGGTGTTTCTCCAGTGGACCTACACGGTGTGGTCCGATACGTCCACAGGACATGTGGGAGTTCTTCTACCCATCTGCCTTTCGCATCGTCCAACCTTTTCTTGAGCCCACTGACTATGACCTTGTTAACGGCCTCGGCTTGTCCATTTCCCTGAGGATAAGATGGGGTGGAATATCTGTTTATGATGCCCATATCACCGCAATACTTCCTAAAAGCTTTGCTGTTAAATTGAACACTATTGTCTGATATAAGTGTATGTGGTATTCCAAATCTAGTGACGATGTTCTTCCACACAAACTTCTTGGAATCAACGTCTCTAATGTTTGCCAAGGGCTCCGCCTCGACCCATTTAGTAAAGTAATCCGTTCCTACAAGCAGCCATCTTTTGTTACCTGCTGCCCTTGGAAATGACCCCACTATGTCCAATCCCCACTGCGCAAAAGGCCAAGGACTGGAGAGAGGGTTAAGAACCCCTCCAGGTTGATGAATATTTGGGGCGAACCTCTGGCATTGATCACATTTTCTGGCATAGTCCTGAGCCTCTCTCTGCATGTTGGGCCACCAATAACCCTGAGTTAGGGCCCTATGGGCTAAGGACCTTCCCCTAGTGTGGCTTCCACAAATCCCTTCATGCAGTTCCTCGAGAAGTGCTTCCGTTGATTCAGGGTGCACACACAACAAGTACAGTCCTGAGAAGGATCGTTTGTACAATTTCTGATCCTCGGACAACCAGAAGCGTGGTGCCTTTCGACGTATCTTATCAGCTTCAGATTTGTCCTCAGGAAGGATGTCGTTCTTAAGAAAAGATACGACTGGGTCCATCCAACTAGGTCCAAGCCTTATTAGATGGATGCGAGCCGCCTTGGCGGGGATAAGAGTTGGCTCCAGCAAATCCTCCACAAGGATAATCCTGGGCAAATCCTGAGCCGAGGACGTTGCTAACGTAGCCAAAGAATCGGCATGAGTGTTCCCACTCCTAGAGATGTGAGCTAAGACAAAGGAGTCAAATTCTGCTTGCTGACGCTTGACCTGGGCCAAATATTCTTGCATTCTTGGGTCCCTGGCCTCCATGGTCCCCATGACTTGGCCGACCACTAACTGAGAGTCCGAGAATGCATGGACTTCCTTTCCACCCATCTTATGTAACATGTTCATGCCTACCAGAACTGCTTCGTATTCGGCTTCATTATTAGTAGCCGAGAATGACAGCCTTAGAGATTTTTCAAAGATAATTCCCTCTGGGGATATCAGAACAAGTCCCACACCAGACCCTCTCTGATTAGCTGCCCCATCCACATACATTTTCCAAGTCAAAGGCCCTGCGGCCGTGATCACACCAACTGATTTTCCACCCATGTGTGCTTCTTTTAGAGTCTTTTCTGGCAATGGTTCAGTAAACTCTGCCACCAAGTCAGCGAGAACCTGGCCCTTCACAGAGGTGCGAGGCTTGTATTTAACGACAAAAGCCCCCAGGATGGTCCCCCACTTTGCTACCCTGCCCGAGTAATCAGCGCTACGTAGCACTGCCTTGAGAGGCAATTGGGTAAGAACCACCACAGTATGGGACTGAAAATAATGAGGAAGCTTTCGTGTGGCATGAACTACAGCCAGAAGCGCTTTCTCCAAGGGTAGATAACGCACCTCGGCATCATTTAAAGACTTACTAACGTAATATACCGGTCTTTGCACACCGTTATCATCCCTTATGAGGACAAGGCTGACCGCGTGGACGGCCACGGCCAAATAAGCAAACAAAATCTCATGTGCCTCCGGGCGAAACAGAATGGGTGGCCGAGAAAGATATCACTTAAGCTGTTGAAAAGCTAACACGCAGTCCTCGGTCCATTGAAACCCTTTCCACTTGTTCAACAACTGGAAGAAAGGACGACATCGGTCAGCTGACCGAGATATAAATATGTTCAAGGCGGCAATCATTCCGGTTAATTTCTGAATTTCTTTTGGGTTTTGAGGAGGCTATAAGTCCTGAATAGCCTTAACCTGCGCTGGGTTTACCTCTATGCCTCTATGAGTGATCATGTACCCCAAAAACTTTCCAGACCCAACGCCGAAAGAGCATTTTGAGGCATTAAGGCGCAGCTTGTACTTTCTTAACACCTGAAAGGTGTCAGCCAGGTCTCTCACGTGTGAAGGTATTGTTTTGCTCTTAACCACCATATCATCCATATATACTTCAACGGTCTTCCCCAGTTGCTGTTCGAACATTCTAGTCATCATCCTTTGGTAGGTAGCCCCAGCATTCTTCAAACCAAATGGCATGACCTTATAATGATAATTCCCCGTCGGAGTAATGAAGGCAGTCTTCTCTTGATCCTCCAATGCCAAGGGAATCTGCTGGTAACCCTAGAAGGCGTCCAAAAAACTCATCCGAGGATGTCCGACAGTGGCATCCACCAGTTGATCAATACGCGGCATTGGGAACGAATCTTTGGGACAGGCCTTGTTCAGATCAGTAAAGTCCACACATACCCTCCACGTTCCATTCTTCTTTTTAACAACAACTGTATGGGCCAACCACTCGGGGTAGAAAACTTCTTTGATAGCCCCAGCCCTCTTGAGTTTAAGCACCTCTTCCTTCACAGCCTTGGAATGTTCTCTGGAAGAACGCCGAGGTGGCTACCTTCTCGGAACAATAGCTGGGTTGACATTTAAATGATGACAAATGAAGCTCGGATCGACGCCTGGAGCTTCGTAAGGATCCCACGCAAAAACATCAATATTGTCCTTCAGAAATTCTAACAATTCGATCTTCTCTTGGTGTGGCAAAAGTATGCCGACTTGGAAGAACCTCTCCGGGTCATCGGCCACTAGAAACTTCTCTAACTCCTTACAATGTGTCTCCTCTCCTGTCACCATACCAGATGAATCAGGAGCTGTTAACTGCTATAAGTCTTTGGTGATTAAAGCCGAAGACTCGGCTTCTGTCTGATGCAGTACTGCAGCCGATATGCATTGCCTGGCCACCGATTGGCTGCCGAGGATTTCCTCAACACATTCCCCCGAGGGGAATTCAACTTTAACATGCAAGGTAGAGGAGATAGCCCCCAGAGCGTGCAGCCAAGGTCTGGCAAGGATGGCCGTGTATGGAGAGTATGCATCAACGACAATGAAATTCACTTCCACCGTTTCTGATCTGGACTGAACGGGCAAACGGATATGTCCCCTCGGTACAACAGCTCTCCCTTCGAAGCTTATAAGTGGCGAGTCATAGGGAGTAAGATCCTCCTGCTTCAGTCTTAACCCTGTAAATAGATCAGGGTACATGATATCTGCACCGCTGCCCTGATCTATCATCACCCTCCTCACATCATAATTCCCTATCCTAAGAGTGACCACAAGAGCATCATCATGAGGTTGAATGGTACCAGCCTTATCCTCCTCGAAGAATCCCAAGACGGGCAAAATGGCCTTCAACCTCTTTGGCCTGCAGCCTGCCTCCTTGGCCTGAGAATGGGAGACTGCCATCACCCTAGTGGGAGCCGAACCAGTCCTGCCAGGTGCAGCAAAAATAACATTAATTGTTCCTAAAGCCGGCCGAGATGAATTATTCCTCTGATTGTTTGAGCCAGATTGACTGCTCGGCCCGCTAGGTTGGCACAAGTGTTGCTTCAGTTTTCCTTCACTGACAAGCTGTTCCAAGTGGCTCCAAAGGGTCCGACAATTCTCGGTAGTGTGGCCCACATCCTAATGGTATTGGCAGAAAAGGTTCTAATTCCTCTTCGCAGGGTCTCCTGCCATCTTACTAGGCCATTTGAAGAAGGGTTCCTTACGAACTTTCTCCAGCAGCTGATGTACTGGTTCTCAGAACACAGTGTTCACGGCCTGAGGTGCTGCCAAGGTGGACTGCCCAACATAATCTCTCCTCGGCCTGTTATTGTGGTACCTGTCCGACCTGAAATCCCTTCTCTCCTGCGGGATAACCTTCTCCTTACCCTTTCCTTGCTGTTGGTCTTCTTCCACTCTCTTGTACTCGTCAATACGGTCCATGAGGCGACGTACACTGCGGACGAGCTTTTTAGTCAAAGACTTTCTCAGGTCATGATCAGTAGGAAGGCCTACCTTAAAGGTATTAAGCGCCACCTCATCAAAGTCGCCATCTATTTCATTAAACATCTCCCAATAACGGTCGGAGTATGCTTTCAACATCTCCCCCTCCCTCATGGTCATGGATAACAGCGAGTCCAATGGCCGAGGTACTCTACTACACGTAATGAATTGCGAAGCGAATGCTCTAGTAAGCTCCCCAAACGAACCTATAGACCCCGATTTAAGGCCATTGAACCACCTCATAGCAACAGGTCCCAGGCTAGAGGGGAAAACTTTACACATCAGGGTCTCGTTGTGAGAGTGCACCACCATCCTCTGGTTAAAGTGACTCACGTGCTCCACCGGATCAGTTCGGCCATTGTAGATGGTAAAAGTGGGCTGGGTAAACCTCCTGGGAAGCCTTCCTCTCTCAATCCTCCGTGTAAACTGAGATTTAGAGAGTTGGTGCAACGCCCTACTCATAGCATTGTTGCCTAAGCCCCTAGAATGAAGCTTCTTACGTCTACGAGTTGGCTGGTCGTCCTCCTCACCGGAGGACGTTGCACTGGTGGGGGAGCGCGATCTTGAGCTGTATGGACACTTCCCTCACGATCCCTTCGACGTTCAAGACGTTCGAAATGATCTTCCGGTTGTGATCCCTGTGACTCTGCATGGTGAGAACCTAGGCCTGCCATGGTATCCCAACCTTTTCTAGACTAGATTTCCCACAGACGGCGCCAATTGTAAGTGCACAATTGCACCTGGACCCAAAGAAGATTATGGGCTCAGGCCCAATGAGCCTTAAACAATAAAATTTGTAGAGTGTGGGCTTGAAACCTAGGTTAGAAGTACTAGGAGCTTGATAACAGGCTTTTATAAACAAACACAAGTAAATAACGAACGATAATGACAAATGGATCTCCTCGGACTTGAGCCGAGGACTACTTCTTTATTATTTCTCTTACTTCTTTATTATTTCTCTTTCTTCTTTCAAGATTACAATTTCTTAATTTCTTTCTTCGTTTTTCGATCCCCTTTTTCTTTGGCCTTTACCCCCCCCCCCTTTTATACTTCCTTCCCTGATACTTTTTGAACAGTGACTAGGAGTTTCCACCTCACTGTTCAGGGGTCACCTCCCCATTAATGCGGCCAGGGAGGTAGGTGCAGAGCTTTTAATGCGGAGGTGGCAACCTTTACTCTTGATATTTTCTTTAATACTGGTGCATCTAGAAGATTCAGGATGTCCCCTTTTAACCACTAGTCTTTCTAGAGTTGAGCTTTTACCTTCATAATGAAGCTTTGAATTCTCTAGGGCTTGTCCGAGGAGAAGCTCGTCCTCGGCTGCACCCTTGGACCCTCGGCGTAGTGGCCAATTCGTAGAGTTCAATTCTGAAACAGGTCGGCCCTTCATGCTACAGTCCAAAGGCCCATATGCCCATTTGGGTCCTTTTACTCCCCACAATTACAAAACCCTAGGGCGCACAAAACGTGGTAGCTTCTCACAGAGTGTATAAGTTCTCTAATTGAATCTCTGTGTCTTTGATGAGTTTTAAAATAAGCCTTTTATCTGGTCTAGGGTTGTAGAGTGAAAAACCCTGATCATCCAAGTCATCATGGGCCGAATTTCAAATTTGAGAATTCTGAAATCGTAAGTCTCGATCAATCAAGTTTGTGTCAACCTTCTTCATCAGTCCTCAATAGATGTTAGTGTTGAGCCTAGTATCGAGCTTTAATGAAACAACTTTTCTTCACTTGTTTCTTGGATCAATCATCATGTCTTTAATGATATCACTTGTAAAGTACACTTCACATACTTGATGATACATTAAATCCAACTTAAATCTACCAAATTACAAGTAAAGTATGTTTGTCAAAGGATAAGCTAATACATAGAAATATGAACCTAACAAACCCAAACAACCGTTAGGGTGATTGCAGAAAGAAAATCCCAAAAACCAGGAAAAAGAAACTCTCTAGAGCCTATATTACCAAACCAATTTCAGTAGCAGGAATAGTTGCAAAAAGCCTCATTTACAAACCCTCCAAATTAGTAAATGATAATATATTTGAGCACCCCGTTATTACTCACAATTGATTGCACTAATCTTTTCACCTTGCTCACTTAGAGATCATCATAACAACACGTAAAAAAAAGGTTGCCTAAGACTTCTGTAAGGACACCATTCAAATTCCCAAGCTATGACTGGAAGGAAATGGGCTTGAAATGCCTTTTTTACAATAAAATTTGTAGAGGATGGGTTTGTAATCTAGATTTCAAGGATGGTTTAGATGACAAGGAAAAGAACGGACTTTGGGCCCAATGGCACAAAATAAAGAGTTGTTTGCAAGAGTAAGACTGAAAGTTCCTCCTCGGACACAATCCGAAGATAGTTTATAATAGTATTTCCTAAAGTTTGGATACAATTATTGATTATCATATACTATTGGCCATTTTTCTTACTGAAAAAGCCTCTCTCTTCTTCGTATGTTTTCCCCTTTATTTATACTCCTCCTTCTTCTCTTCATCATCTTCCACCTCATGGTTGCAATGCTGATTCCGGATACTTGTCCCATCAATTCTTCCCTAAAGCCCGCTGGGGGTAGGGACCAAGTTCCAAACTCCATGCTTAGGTCCCATCCTTCCATCTATGCAGTCAGTGTACCAATTACAGAGCTTTTATTGTATGGACGGTGGTAGCAGCTTTACCTTAGATATTCCACCGCTCTTTCTATTGTCCTCCATATCTATTGTGTACTTCCGTAGTCGTAGGATTCTTTATAACATAGCCCGAGGACCCTAAACCTCTCTTCCTATATCCTCGGCTTAACAATCCGAGGATACATCTTCTCCTCGGACATAATTTGGTCATTCGTTTATCATACCTTTACTTGGAATTTATTTATGAGATACATTCAGATACTCCAAGATCATTTTGACGTCATCGGATTTGGGTTTCTAGCCCAAAGGACTTCGTTGGGCCATCCTTGGTAAATTGCTGGGCCCAATGCCCCTACAATAGCCCCTCGAGATGCTTTATTTCTTCACCTCGGGAGGAAAAAATAGGATCTCGACTTAAAACACCTTTTTATCCTGTGGAATTTTGGCAATATTGCTGGCGGAGAAATAACTTTTGAATTACCCGTCGTGTGTTCCCGATGCCTCAGTATGCGAAACGCCACCGAATTAATTACTGGCGCCTCTATGTCCCCTATATTTTAAAGATGTGATACACATCCAACGGTTGAGAGCGATTCCTGTGTTGAGGCGGGAATTCGCCCGCTTCATAACTCCTTTTGATATATAAGTACTAACTTCCTTCAAAATTCTTCACACTACAGTAACCTTATAACGTACCTGCCACACTTGCCATCTTCCCGTACCTTCTCTTTTTATCAAATACCCTGTCTGAGGTGACCGTGCCTTCTTCTTTTTTAAAGTAAGTTCTTCAATACTCTCTCTCTTCTACTCATCAGCTCTTTGTTTCTTTTGTTTCTTTCCCTTCCCATCTTTTTCTTTTTCTCTGTATCTTTCATCCTCGATGTAGTTCTTTCTTAGTTTTCTTCACACCCCCTTTTTTCAAAGATAGGTAGATTTGCGTCCCTGGTGGATTCAAACGAAAAAATAGAGCAGTTCAAGGTTAAGTACAAAATCCCCTCGGACGTATCTATTAGGTACTGTAACGAGGAGGAATATTATGTAAAAAGAAAAACGGGGGAGGTTGTAATTCCAATGATTGTGTTCATCGAAGGGGGAATGAAAATCCCAATGGGAACCGTGACTAGGGACTATCTTAGGGCTTTTAGATTAGCTCCCACCCAGTGCGCCCCAAATGTCTTTAGGATCCTAGGTTCCATAGATGCTTTAAATGAGAAGATGAACCTAGGGCTCACTCACCACGATGTGAACTGGGTTTATAACCTCTATTACCTAAGCAAGAAAGATGAATATTACCTAAAATCTAGATACCCAGAAGTTAGGCTAATTCAGTGTCTGCCTGAATCTAATAAGGGCCTAAAAAACGACTTCCTGATCGTATCAGGAAATTGGCACGACGGCCTCCCCTGTCCGACAAGGGAAGGGACTCCAGGTGAAGTTTTTTGGTTTCTACATAGAACCCTTAAAACCATTATACTATTATATACATATTATTATTTTTTTTCCATTTACTTATTCTTACCCTCTTCTATTTGGATAACTCTACAGATCCACACGCGGCGGATCGTCATCCTAATCTTGTTGATTTCGGATGGTTGGATAGGATCCTACAAGCTGAGGTTTTCATGCATACCGACGGCCAACTCCGAGCGGCTCATCTGATCCTCGGCTACACTTCGATATCCAAAGCCTTTCAAGCGCCGAAGTGCGTGATCAAAGCCCAAGACCCTCGCCTTCCTAGGATTAGCGTTGCTGTTGAAGGTTTCCTGCTACCGGAGGGGACTCTTATTCCTCAAGGCACTTTGGTCACCCAACCAATCCAACCACCACAACTTGTTCCAGTTGGGATTCCCATAGTCCCTTTCCCCACACAATCAGTCCTTAGTGAAGCTGCGTCTTCCCACACTACTGTAAAGGAAGAAGAAGAAGTAGTTGAGGTATCCGATTCTGAGGACGAGTTTGAGGTTTTTAATCAACCCCACTCTCCTGAAGATTCAATTCCCATCCTTGGCACCCCTACACAAGTCTCGCAAGCTACTACTCAACAGCCTGATAACATGGGCATTCAACGTAAGATTAAGCCCAGCCTAAAAGATGTCCTTGAGGGCGTTGACAAAGGCCTTAGAGCCCAAGAACCTCCTAAAGAGGTGCGCCCTCGGACCCAAGAAAAGGGTGCTGACAAAGGCCCTGAAACTAGGCTCCCTCTTCCTCCCCCTCCTTCCCAAACTCAACGCACCAATATAGCTGACCTTAAAAGAAAAAGGGATCAGCCGAAAGGAAAGGAAGTGGTGGAGGCAGGAAAGGGCTCTCTTCCCAAGGAGCCTGAGATTGAAAGGGGTGGTAAGCAGGCCCGGGCCGTGCAGACCAGGTCGGAAAAAAGAACCGAACAACAGATAGCCGTGCGCGCCCCTTTGTGGCTTCCTGACATGTCCATGGATGATCAGGCCATCACCGTGGATGCGTCCATCAGAAACTCCGATGAGGGGACAGCTGCATGCGTCACAGATGCATTGGAGCAGGCGCTTTTGCTCCCTGAGGACATGGGTGAACTTAGAAAGAAAAGGGACCATAACGTTTTTATGATTTTGAAGAAGGAGCTTGCAATGGTAAGTTTTCTCTTCTAAACTTTGGCTATTTTTTGTTGTTCTTTTTTAAATACATGTATGTATAAGTTTTAAAATTTCGTTCACAGGCCGTTCAATCTGCCCATAGGGCAAAAGAGATTGCCATTAGCTCCTGTAAATCCCTGAGGGCCGAGGAGTCAAGGCGTGAAACCGCCCAGAAGATTTCGGACCTTCAGAAGAAGAAGCTACAGGAGGTCTCGGCCAAGTTGGTTAAGGCAGAGAGTGAGAAGGCGGGTTTAGAGGCTGACCTGAAAACAACGACTAAACAGGCCGAGGACCAGAGATTAATGCTCCGCCAAGCCGACGACAACCTCTCTGCAGCACGAAGGCTAATTGAGAATCTCAAGAAAGACTTGAACGAGTTTGAGTGGATCAAAGAGGAGGCCATTAAGGGCAAAGAGGAAGCCTTTGAGGAGAAGGAAAGAGCTGAAAAAGAAAATAAGAGGCCGAGATCTCAAGGGACCGAGTTGAACAGGAAGGTTACGATATAGGTGTGAAGGAGATAATGGAAACCTTCAAAGCTCAGGTTCCCGAGGTGTGTAGGCATTACTGCCTCCAAGTGTGGAATGAGGCACTTTCCCAAGCTGGGGTTGACGCCTCTTCCACTCTTTGGAAAGCAGAGAATGTCTACTATCCTCTTGCAATTCGAGCTTCTACCATTCCTGAAACTGCCCACGAAGCTGCCCAAGTATCATTTGAGGATAAGAGAGGTGATTTGGCTGAAGACTTAGCTCTTCTTGAAGATGCTCTTAAACAAGTTGATCCAGCACAAGAAAAGGCACTAGAAGACATACAGCCTTTAAGTGACCTTCAAGAATCTTCAAAGGATGAGCTGGGTGATCAAGCTAATCCAATAACTTTGATGGATGATCCCAAAGGCAAAGGAATTGCCGATGAGTCCTCGGTGCAGCTTCTACCTCCTCAAGACCCCAAAGGCCCTCTGAAGATTAAGCTGAAACAGTGACTGCTTCTCCATAGTTTTTGTTGTTGTCTTCTTCTTCTTCTTCTTCTTTTTTTTTAAGTGTAATTTCACAGGTTTTTTGTAATTGCAAAAGTACTATTGGAATCTAATATAAGCACGAATGCTACTTTCCCTGTTAGATGGCTCTCACTTTTTGTTTTGTTTTGATCATATCACTCCAAATGTACTATCCTTTTGCTCTTACTAAACTTAAAGCCATAACCTGGATTGGAATTGATACTCCAGGCAGGCTTAATATGCTAGGAACTGCGTTAAGTGATGCATTAAGTAATTGATTCTTCTTTTGGACTTCTAGTTGAACTATGTCAAATATATGAAATAAGGCATATGGTTTTTTGACTTAGGTATGCAAAGATTTGATGCTTTAATAAAAAGAAAAGAAATGTTAATTCTCCCCAAGTAAATGATCCGAGGACTAGGCATAATTAAGGTTCTGTTTAACACTTGGTAAAGAATATCAATTTAGACGAGGTATGTGGTCCGACGATCCAAGCATACCAAGCTTCAGTTTGATACTTAAATGAAACAGTTGAAATGTTAATTTCCCCAAAGTAGATGATCCGAGGACTAGACGTAACTTAGGTTCTGTTTAACACTTGGTAAAGAATATCAATTTAGACGAGGTATGTGGTCCGAGGATCGAGACATACCAAGCTTCAGTTTGATACTTAAATGAAACAGTTGAAATGTTAATTTTCCCAAAGTAGATGATCCGAGGACCAGACGTAACTTAGATTCTGTTTAACACTTGGTAAAGAATATCAATTTAGACGAGGTATGTGGTCCGAGGATCTAGGCATACCAAGCTTCAGTTTGATACTTAAATGAAACAGTTGAAATGTTAATTTTCCCAAAGTAGATGATCCGAGGACCAGACGTAACTTAGGTTCTGTTTAACACTTAGTAAAGAATATCAATTTAGACGAGGTATGTGGTCCAAGGATCCAGGCATACCAAGCTTCAGTTTGATACTTAAATGAAACAGTTGAAATGTTAATTTTTCCAAAGTAGATGATCTGAGGACCAGACGTAACTTAGGTTCTGTTTAACACTTGAAAAAGAATATCAATTTAGACGAGGTATGGGGTCCGAGGATCCAGGCATACCAAGCTTCAGTTTGATACTTAAATGAACGAAGACAATGAACGTAACGTAGTTTTAACAAAAAACAGCCGAAGTACCTTTTATTTAATAATAGTACCTTCGTAGATTATTTACATTCCAGGGACGTTGTACAACACGTTCGTCCAAATCTTCCAGATTGTAAGCCCCTATTCCTGCGACCGAAGTAATACGATACGGTCTTTCTCAGTTGGGCCCCAATTTTCCCCAAGCAGGGTTCTTCGTTGTGCCCAAAACTTTCCTTAATACCAAGTCGCCAGGTCCAAGAGGTCGAAGTTTTACATGAGAATCATACCCCTGTTTAAGCTTATGTTGATAATAAGCTAGTTGAACCATGGCGTTCTCCCGTCATTCCTCAACTAAGTCTAAATTTCTCCTCAATAGATCATCATTGCTATCTGGAACAAAAGAGCTTTTCCTCAGGGTTGGGAACCCAGTTTCTAAGGGTATTACTGCTTCGGCTCCATAAGTCATGGAGAAGGGTGTTTCACCTGTGGATCTTCGTGGTGTAGTCTGATACGTCCATAAGACATGTGGCAGTTCTTCTACCCACCTCCCCTTAGCGTCACCCAACCTCTTTTTGAGTCCCCTCATTATTACCTTGTTGACAGCCTCGGCTTGCCCATTTCCTTGGGGATAAGCCGGAGTGGAATATCTATTCATGATGCCCAGATCACAACAGTATTTCCGAAAGGCTTTGCTATCAAATTGTAAACCATTATCTGAAATGAGAGTATGAGGGATGCCGAACCTGGTAACGATATTTTTCCATACAAACTTTTTTGCTTCCATGTCTCTGATATTTGATAATGGTTCGGCTTCAACCCATTTGGTGAAGTAATCCGTTCCGACGAGGAGCCATCGCCTGTTTCCTGTTGCTTTGGGGAAGGGTCCAACAATGTCTCAGCCCCATTGAGCAAAAGGCCAAGGGCTAGATAGAGGATTAAGGACTCCTCCTGGTTGATGTATATTTGGAACGAATCTTTGACATTGGTCACACTTCTTTGCATAATCTTGCGCCTCCCTTTGCATATTTGGCCACCAATAGCCCTGAGTAAGGGCTCTGTGAGCTAAAGACCTTCCCCCTGTGTGACTTCCGCAAATCCCTTCGTGTAACTCTTCCAAAAGTAGCTCCGTTGCCTCGGGGTGTATACATAGCAAATATGGTCCCGAAAAGGAGCGTTTGTACAATTTCTAGTCCTCGGATAACCAGAAACGAGTGGCCTTTTTGCGAACTTTGTCTGCTTAGGCCTTTTCTCCAAGCAGGATGTTATTTCTGAGAAATGTTACTATCTGATCCATCCAACTAGGCCCTGTCCTAATTTGAAGAGTTTGAGTGGAGTTACCACCTGTCCCTGTGGGTTTCAACAAATCTTCAACAAGGATAACTCGTGGTAGACTTTGTGCCGAGGACGTTGCGAGTGTGGCTAATGAGTCGGCATGGGTATTGCCACATCTGGATACATGTAATAGTGAAAAAGACATAAATTTAGATTGCATATACCTGACCTTGGTTAGGTATCCTTGCATTCTAGAATCTCTTGCTTCTAGCTTCCCTTCTACTTGGCCTACCACCAATAGTGAATCTGAGAACATTTGCACCGTCTTCCTTCCCATTCTATGAACCATGTTCATCCCTGCAAGGACGGCCTCATACTCTGCTTCGTTGTTGGTGGCCAAGAATCCCAATCTCAAAGATTTCTCAAAAATAATTCCCTCCGAGGATATCAAGACTAGCCCTATACCAGATCCCCTCTGATTTACTGCTCCATCAACATGCACTTTCCATAATGGAGGCTCTTTGCATGAAATCATGCCTACCGATTTTTTACCCATGCTTGATACTTCATTATAGTCTTCTAACGAAGGCTCAGCAAATTTCGCCACAAGATCCGCGATGACCTGCCCTTTTATAGAGGTGCGAGGCATATATTTGATTGCGAAAGCTCCCAGGACAGTTCCCCATTTGGCAATTCTTCCCATATAATCCGCACTTCGCAGAATCGATTTAAGAGGGAGTTGTGTAAGGACAACAACCGTATGGGATTTGAAGTAATGGGGAAGTCTTCGTGTAGCATGGACCACCGCCAAGATAGCTTTCTCCAGTGGCAAATAACTCAGCTCGGCCTCATGTAGAGACTTGCTTACATAATAAACCGGTCTCTGGATATTATTATCATCTCGGATAAGAACCAAACTAACTGCATGGTTAGCCACTGCAATATATGCAAACAGAATTTCATCAACTTCTAGTCGAGACATAACGGGCATTCGTGAGAGATACTCTTTAAGCTATTGGAAAGCCACCGCGCACTCCTCGGTCTATTCGAAGCTCATCCATTTATTCAACAATTGAAAGAAAGGTCTGCATCTGTCCGCGGACCGAGATATAAATCGGTTGAGAGCAACGGTCATACCTATTAGCCTCTGCACTTCTTTAGGATTCCGAGGTGGGTGTAAGTTGTTTGTCGCCTTCACCTGAGCAGGATTCACTTCAATTCCCCGGTGAGTCACCATATAACCTAGAAACTTGCCCGATCCCACACCAAAAGAGCATTTAGAGGCATTGAGCCGCAACTTATACTCTCTTAGCTTTTGAAAAGTGTTGCCCAGATCTTCCAGATGCGCAGAAACTTCCTTACTCTTTACCACCATATCGTCCACATATACCTTAATAGTTTTTTCGAGCTGTGCCTCAAACATCCTCGTCATCATCCTTTGGTAGGTAGCCCCTGCATTTTTCAAACCAAAGGGCATTACCTTATAATGATAATTTCCTGTAGGAGTAACGAATGCAGTCTTCTCCTGGTCTTCAACGGCCAAAGGTATCTGGTGATAACCCTGGAAAGCATCAAGAAAACTCATCCGAGGATGTCCAACAGTAGCGTTAACCAATTGGTCAATCTGAGGCATTGGGAATGAGTCCTTCGGGCAAGCCTTGTTTAAATCTATGAAGTCCACACAAACTCTCCACTTCCCATTCTTCTTTTTCACCACCACCATATGGGCTAACCATTCAAGATAAAACACTTCTTTGATAGCACCTGCTTTTTTGAGTTTGAGCACTTCCTCTTTTACAGCTTTGGAATGTTCTTTGGAGGACCTCCGAGGTGGTTGCCTCCTCAGTACCACAGCTGGATTAACTTTAAATGATGACATATGAAGCTCGGATCAACCCCAGGGGCTTCATACGCATTCCAAACAAATACATCCATATTTTTCCTTAAAAATAAAATCAGCTCCGTCTTCTCTTCCTGTGGCAATTGAACTCCTACCTGAAAGAACTTCTCAGGGTCATTGTCTATGAGAATTTTCTCCAATTCTTCACATGCCGCTTCATCTATCTTGGCTGCGGCAAAATACTTTGATTGCTATGCTCCTCCGTCAGCCGAGGCCGAGGACTCTGGCTCTAGTTGAAGCAGAATTGTAGTTGCGACACACTGTCGAGCCACAGATTGACTCCCAAATAACTCCACCACCTGGTCTCTAGAATGAAATTTAACTTTGACATGCAAGGTTGAGGAAACAGCTCCTAATACATGCAGCCAAGGTCTCGCTACAATAGCCGTATAGGGAGAATAAGCATCGACCACGATGAAATCTACGTCTACCACCTCTAGGCCTAATTGTACAGGCAGTCTAATTTGTCCCTTTGGAATGACAACTCTCCCTTCGAAGCTTATCAAGGGTGAGTCATATGTCGTAAGATCTTCAACTCTTAATTTCAAGCCTCTAAATAGGTCAGGGTACATGATGTCTGCGCCACTGCCTTGATCAACCATTACCCTCTTTACATCATAGTCCCCTATTCTGAGGGTTACCACCAAGGCATCATCATGTGGCTGGATAGTCCCCACCTTGTCCTCTTCAGAGAAACTTAGAACTGGTAGGATGCTTGCCTTAATCCTCTTTGGCTGATCCCATGACTTTTCGGCCAATGTTCGAGCCATAGACATTACCCTAAAAGAGGCTGAGCCAATCCTTCCAGGTGCCGCAAAAATGACATTGATAGTACCTAGAGGAGGTCTCGACGAAAGGCCATCGTGGTTTGCTACTCCTGATGGGTTTCCTCGCCCATTAGGCTGGTACAGGAACTGCTTTAGCTTTCCCTCCTTAACCAATTGTTCCAAATGATTCCACAAAGTGCGACAATCCTCGATGGTATGACCCCTCTCCTGGTGATAATGGCAATGGAGATTTTGATTGCGTCTCAAAGGGTCCCCTGCCATTTTATTTGGCCATTTGAAGAAAGGCTCATGTCTTATTTTTTCTAACAGCTGTTGCACTGGTTCTCTGAAGACGGTGTTGACCACCTGTGGGGGTATGTGACCAGCCTGCCTGGAAAAATCCCTTGCAAGCCTATTTTTGTTGTATCTGTCCGACCTGAAATCCCTCATTTCTTGCGGGATAACCTTCGCTTTGCCTTTTCCCTGCTGTTGATCTTCCTCAACCCTTTTGTACTCGTCGATGCGATCCATCAATCGACGCACACTTCTAACAGGTTTCTTCGTCAAGGACTTCCTCAAGTCGTGCTCTGTCGGTAGGCCGACCTTGAAGGTCCTTATTGCCACATCATCGAAGTCTCCGTCAATCTCGTTGAACATTTCCCAATACCTGTTCGAATACGTTCTTATAGTTTCCCCTTCCCTCATAGCCATGGATAATAAAGAATCCAATAGCCGAGGAACTCTACTGCACGTGATAAAGCGAGAACCAAATGCTCTAGTAAGCTCTTTGAAAGAATTAATGGAGCCTGCCCTTAAGCCATCAAACCATCTCATGGCCACGAGCCCCAGGCTAGAAGGAAAGATCTTGCATATCAAGGTCTCATTCTTGGAATGCACTGCCATTCTTTGGCTGAAATGGCTCACGTGCTCCACAGGATCCGTTCGACCATTGTAAATAGTGAAGGCCGGTTGTGTGAAGCGCCGAGGTAACCTCCCTTCCTCCAACCTGCGCGTGAAGGGTGACCTGGAGATTTGGTGTAACGCTTTACCCATTGCGTCATTTCCCAAGCCCTTAGAGGGGTAGTCTCTGCCACGCCTCCCATGCAGATTGTCTTCTCCGGAAGAGAAAGATTCACCCGGGGGAGTCCTGGATCTCTGCCCGTAATTGTCATCCTCGGATCCCTCCAAAGAGGGGTCAGAGACTGAAGGAGTTCGCCTCCGCCTTTCGTGACGTAATTTTCTCTTTAGGCCGTGGATCTCCTTCTGCATGGCCCTGGCATTCCTCTCATAAGGAAATCTGCTTCCTCCTTGTGAATGGCTCGCACTTCTGATGGTGTGTGTAGTATGTACACTACCTTCCTGGTTCTCTCCGTGATCAGCATGCAAGGAGTGATCCTCACGCTGGGAGCCTACGGACTCTGCGCTGCGTTGCGGTCCTGATCCTACCATGATGTTCTAAACTTCCTTAAAGGCTAAATTCCCACAGACGGCGCCAATTGTAAGGACACAATTCAAATTCCCAAGTTATGACTGGAAGGAAATGGGCTTGAAAGGCCTTTTTTACAATAAAATTTGTAGAGGATGGGTTTGTAATCTAGATTTCAAGGATGGTTTAGATGACAAGGAAAAGAACGGACTTTGGGCCCAATGGCACAAAATAAAGAGTTGTTTGCAAGAGTAAGACTGAAAGTTCCTCCTCAGACACAATCCGAGGATAGTTTATAATACTATTTCCTAAAGTTTGGATACAATTATTGATTATCATATACTATTGGCCCTTTTTCTTACTGAAAAAGCTTCTCCCTTCTTCGTATGTCTTCCCCTTTATTTATACTTCTCCTTCTTCTCTTCATCATCTTCCACCTCATGGTTGCAATGCTAATTTCGGAAACTTGTCCTATCAATTCTTCCCTAAAGCCCGCTGGGGTTAGGGACCAAGTTCCAAACTCCATGCTTAGGTCTCATCGTTCCATCTATGCAGTCAGCGTACCAATTACAGAGCTTTTAATGTATGGGCGGTGGTAGCAGCTTTACCTTAGATATTCCACCACTCTTTCTATTATCCTCCACGTGTACTGCGTACTTCCGTAGTCGTAGGATTCTTTATAACATAGCCCGAGGACCCTAAACCTCTCTTCCTATGTCCTCGGCTTAACAATCTGAGGACACATCTTCTCCTCGGACGTAATTTGGTAATTCGTTTATCATATCTTTACCTGGCATTTCTTTATGAGATACATTCAGATACTCCAAGATCATTTTGACATCATCGGATTTGGGTTTCTAGCCCAAAAGACTTCGTTGGGCCATCCTTGGTAAATTACTGGGCCCAATGCCCCTACAACTTCAATTATGATGAGAAATGGTATTGACATTGAAATCCAGTGGTCAACAATTACATGTAGAGAAGGTTTATGTAATTTTTCCAAATAATAATCAAGGAATTAAAAATTACCACTATGATTTAATAATAATTTAACAACAACAAATAATCTAGTTAATAATTATGGTGTGCGATTAAGGGAATGTTTTTTTTAAAATTGATTAAAGTTAAGAGTGTGAATATTCAGTAAGTTTTAAATTACCATATAATGTCCTTTTAAGACCGCACTATTTATCATAATTTTTCAGTAATTTAATGATATATACAATTGTAATTGGTCAATTATAAAGTAATATTTGAAGTGACAAGTTGTTAATAGTGAATAATAAAGTTGTGTGAGTGATAGGATTATATGAAAATCACTATTAACAAAACTGTCATATATACCCACCTAAAAAAAGAATTCGCTGCATATGCTTAAAAGAAAATGTCAAGTTTTCCTTTGAATTTGCCAGATTATATCATTCTCCATATCTTTCTCTTTTGTCCTTTTTGTACACAATTTTTTTAATTCAATTGTAAATTTTATTACATTTTTCCTGATGATGCAAAAAATCACCAAGTTGAGTACCTTGTCTCACTAGATAGACGATCCCGCGGTGGGTTGTGTCTCCGATCCAAGCCTGTAAGAAAACTTGAGAAAGAAGTGTAATACACCGGTGTGGTGTTTGCCAAAACCACTCTGATGCTTAAATCAGAAAGGGAGAGAATGACGTAAAGAGAAAAATGACTTGTAGCAGTTTTTTTTGGGTGAGTATTTGTGTGTACCTTTGGATTATGTTGTTTCCTTCTTCTATAGTTGTTTTCCCGTCTTTATGGATAATGAATTCTGGCATTTATGAGCAACGGCTAGTGTGTCATGAATGGGAGCTCTGAAGCACACAACTCACTCGTTACCATTGCTCCGTCCGTTACTTTTATTATCAATGAGTGCAATAAATGTGTAATGCTCGTTTGGATTGTCATAGGCACGGAATGACGATCCTCTGTGTTATTTTCAACTCATCAACCGCCCCCCTGTTCTTTTTCTCATCCCTGAGACGAGGTAAGAACATAACCATCTACCGTTTCGTGTCCTGTGTTTGGCGCATTTATTGCGAATCAATGTCTTATTCGTTGCGCGCCACGTGTATGGTTAGCATGTCTTTTTCGTGCCAACAAATCTTGGCCTTCTCACGCACGTTCTTCCATTCATTTCGCCTTTTTCCCTCCTTTTTTTCCATTTTTTGCTTCATTTTTTCCTTCTTTATGACATTTCCACTACTCTGGACCCTCCTTTTTCATTGAGCCTCCCTCATTCCCTCCTCTTCTAGTAAGTCTTTCACATTCTTCTCTCTATTTTTATTTTTAATGGTAGACTTTTCTATGGATTTTCCCTCAATCTCTTTCTCTTTGCTCATTTGAGTGGTTTGCTTGAGGTTGTAGGTAGATAAGGCCCCGAGGTCGGGCTTTTTGTAGGTAGGGATTGCTCTTTTAGGTTTGCCTTGCATTTCCTCTTTCCTTTGGTCAATTGATTTGTGGGGATTGTCCAACCTTTAATGATGTATGGAGAGGGTGAGGTTAAGTCTAGTGAACTTGAAACAGGTTTGTTTTCATCCTCAAACCGTAAGGCTTTTTGAGGTCACTTCTCCGTCAACTTTCTATAATACTTGAGACGTCCGCCATGTTTTGAGAGGGAAAGATGAGGGTAGGATTAGGAGTAGGTTTCAATTCCCTTCGTCAATCAAGGTTAGGATTCCTAGTGATGATGATAGGGCTTGTCGTTCTTATGCTGACAAGGTGTACTTTTACAAGGCTAACTTCGTCAATGGTCTTCGTTTTCCCATCCATCCTTTTCTTAGGGAGCTGTTCATCCATCTGTCACTTGCTCCCGCCCAACTAGTCCCCAACTTGTGTGTTAGGACATATGTGTTTCACTTGTTTAGAACATATGTCATTCTTTTATGTAATTAGCTAATCCTTTGACAAAACGCACTTTACTTGTAATTGGGTAGATTTAGGATGTGTTTAATACTTCAAGAAACTGTGTTTCAAAATCAAGTTTTGAAGTCATCAAGTTTGTCCAAGAAACAAGCGAAAAAGTGCAAGTTTATTAAAGCTCGACAGCTAGCATGTGTCGAGGTTTAAAGAGTTGTTCTAGCCCCGTGGCTCGACAGCTGCTCGACAGCATCTCGACACCTCTATCTGTCAAGGTTTAAGAAAAACAAATTTTGAGTTCTATTTTGATTCCAATCCGTGGATGTATCTTTGGGCCTTCTTTTCTCCTAACCCTAGACATATAAAAGGATTATTTTAAGGGCCGTCAAAGTATTCACAAGTTGCACAAGCATTGAGAAATCCTTTTACAAGCAAGTTGTGACCTAAAACAAAGTTCTTGCCCTAGTTCATCTCTCTTGTGAAGAAGTTGCTATGTAATGTGCACCGTAGGGTTTTGTAACCAAGCATCTTCTTGATCTTCATCGTGTGGATGAATTGAAGAACTTTGTAGCCAACAACCTTCTCTAGTTGGAGATTGAAGTCGTGTACTAGGATCCACACAATTGGTTAGTCACGTACTTAGGAGCCGTGCATTGAAAGAAGAAATTATCACTACAGAATAAGTCCAATTGGGTATTGGGGTAAAGGTTCAACTGTAGGTTGGTAAGGTACTTGGGATTCATTTACTTGTAACTGCTTGTTGTGATAATAGTGGAATTTCGGGAGTAGTGACCTTAAAATCACCCGGTGGGATTTTTGCCGTGTAGGTTTTCCCCATTCATAAACCCTGGGATAGGAGTTCAGATCAAGGTCACCATAGGTTACTGGGAATTCAAACCCTGGGATAGGAGTTCAAGTCTAATTCTTGAATCCTCGTCTTCTCTCTGAAATTGGAAGACGAACTTTTTCTTCATCTCTGGTGAAGGTTGGGAGACTGTTCTTGGTAAGGATCCAAGTGATGCTCTTAAGTTGCTTCATGGTTGAGGGACCCCTAAGTCTGGTGCATCCTTTATTCATTCTCGTGTTTGTGTGTTTCTATGTTCGTGATGTTTTCTGAATTCACTGTGTCTTTTTGTAGGTAAATTCGTCCTAAGCTAAAGAGGCAATATCACACTTGTCTAGAGAAGGTTCAAGAGTATTTGGAGATCGTCAAGGATTATGATGAGCTCATCTTCCCCTAATCTTTATTTTTTCATTTTCTTGGTCCAGAACCTTCCAGCAAGGTTCGAAAGGATATTGAGACCGCCAAAAAGAGTGAGTGTGCCAATGATATTTTCTTTCTCTTTTTCTTCTTCCTCTCCTTTTCTTTTTCGCTCTTTCTCTCTCTTTCTGTCTTTTATCTGATAGGCCAAGAATGTATTGACCACTTATGATAAATTAACTTAATTAGCCAAGTTAATTAATTAATTCAATTAACATGTAATACGCGTGGTAGCACAAAAAAATCACCAACGAAGTTAATATGCAGCTAAAAATAAAGTTGACACGATGATTTGTTTACAAATAGAGAAAACCTCCAATGCAAAAATCCCACCGGATGATTTTAAGGTCACCACTCTTAAGAATCCACAATTATCACAACAAGCGGTTACAAGTAAAGGAATCCCAATACCTTATACCAACCTACAGTTGAACCCTTACTCCAATACACAATTGGACTTGTTCTGTAGTGACAATCTCTCATTTTCAATGATTCAAGGTAGAGAAGCCCTTTGGTTGCCTTTCGTCAAGATCGAGGTAGTGAAGCTCTTAGGTCACAGACAGCTCCAGTTTTAAGGTACAGAAGCCCTTTGGTTGCCTTTCGTCAAAATTGAGGTAGAGAAGCCCTTAGATCGTGTTAGGACATATGTGTTTCACTTGTTTAGAACATATGTCATTCATTATTTATGTAATTGGCTAATCCTTTGTCAAAATGCACTTTACTTGTAATTGGGTAGAATTAAGATGAGTTTTACACTTCAAGAAACTATGTTTCAAGATCAAGTGTTGAAGTCATCAAGTCTGTCCAAGAAACAAGCGTAGAAGTCCTCTTTATTAAAGCTCGACAGTTGCATCTATCAAGCTTTAAGAAGCTGTTTTGGCCTCGAGGCTCGACAGCGGCTCGACAGCACCTCGACACCTTTAGCTGTCGAGATTTAAGAAAAATAGATTTTGAGTTCTGTTTTGATTCCAATCTGTGGATGTGTCTTTGGGCCTTCTTTTCTCCTAACCCTAGACATATAAAATGATTATTTTAAGGGCCGTCAAAGTGTGGCAAGTTGCACAAGCATTGAGAAATCTTTCTTCATGCAAATTGTAACTTGAGACAAAGTTCTTACCCTAGTTCATCTCTCTTGTGAAGAAGTTGTTGTGTCTTTGCACCGTAGGGTTTTGTAATTAAGCATCTTCTTAATCTTCATCACATGGATGAATTGAAGAACTTTGCCGCCAACAATCTTCTCTAGTTGGTGATTGAAGTCGCATACTGGGATCTGCGCAATTGGTTATTCATGTACTTGGGAGCCGTGCATAGAAAGGAGAAATTGTCACTATAGAACAAGTCCAATTAGGTATTGGGGTAAGGGTTCAACTGTAGGTTGGTAAAGTACTTGGGATTCCTTTACTTGTAACTGCTTGTTGTGAGTGGAATTTCGGGAGTGGTGACCTTAAATTCACCCAGTGGGGTTTTTGCCGTGTAGGTTTTCCCCATTCGTAAACAAATCACCGTGTCATTTATTTTCCGCTGCATACCTTAGTTTAATTGGTGATTTGTTTGTGCTACCACGCTTTGCATGTTAATTTGATTAACTAATAACTTGGCTAATTAATCAACTTAATTCATCACAAGGGGTCAATATGTTTTTGGCTTATCAGATCGCAGATAGCTCTTGTTTCAAGGTAGAGAAGCCTTTTGGTTGCCTTTCGTCCAGATCGAGGTAGAGAAGCCCTTAGGTCGTAGACAACTCCAATTTCTTGGTAGAGAAGCCCTTTGGTTGCCTTTCGTCTAGATCAAGGTAGAGAAGCCCTTAGGTCGTAGAAAGCTCTAGTTTCAAGGTAGATAAGCCCTTTGGTTACCTTTCGTCAAGATTGAGGTAGAGAATCCCTTTAGTCACAGACACCTCCATTTTCAAGATCAGGATAGAAAATTCCTTTGGTCACCCCAATTGCCAAGAATTATGTCAACTACCAGCTAAGTCCGGTATTGTCATTTTGTTGTTAAAAGATAAAGCACTAGTCTATGTTCCAAAGTTTTAGGTTCGAGGGCTAGGTAATCTTTGAAAATTCAACCTTAGTTAAATCATGGTCGTTGAAATCAGTGTCTTTGTTTTACATTGACATTCGCTTTTCAAGCTCTATCAATGAAGGGCATTCTGTAGACACTCGATTTTGCACCATGATTTAATCAAGGAGAATGACTCGAATGATTATCCATGTACCCAAAAAAAGATCATAATTGCATCACATGCATCATTCTATTCTTGCATTACATACATCATTTTGTCTTTGCATTACATGCATCAAGTCATTCATTACATATCATGAAAATGATCTTGAGATTCTAATGGTCGTTACGGTGTTTTTGATTTCTAAATCAGACCATAGGATCGAAAGATATCGCATGATCAAGTTTGCACGGTCCGTATGCATTATGTCTAGGAAGAGTTGACCACACACGATTAATTTAAATTAATTCTGATTGGGCAAACAATTAAAATTAATTAAATAATTTTGTGATTGGTTGATAATTAGTGTTTAAGATAAAGATGCATGCATAGGAATAAAAGGGATGATTGGATAACAATAAAATTGTGGATAATTTGAATTTTATCGACATTTTATTTTAAGGGATTTATCCACAAGATAATTTTTCTTCAAAAGCCTGAATTATCTAGAAAAGAGATAATAAATCATAGACGGAGGATGAAAACACGTCTAGATACAAGGATCGGCCAAAAAACCCTAGAAGAGGAGTCCAAATGGCACCCGAACACGAAAGCGCGTTCGGCCTTCAAGAGCCAATTCGACACATTTGGAGTGCCGAACGGCACTCTAAAAATGCCGAATTACACTTGGATGAGCTTTGGCCCAACGGCCTTTATGTAACGATAATGCACACCTTTTTTGACATTTTAGCAAAAGGATGCATCCGAATTCAAACCCTAATCGTCCATACCTATTTTTTAGAGTCCTCTGACCTCTATAAATTGAGGTTAAACCTCATAATTCAGCACTTTTTTGCTACGCTCTGTGAGGCATACGTTTTAGGCTCTCAAATTACCCATATTTTCTGATCCCTTCTCTTAGTGTTGTTGCCTAAATTAGGGTTTTTAGGTTTCAAAGAGAATTGAACAAATTTCTTTGAACCCTAAAATGTCTTTTCAAGAACAAAGTGTGCTCATGCAAGAGATTGTTCTCTAACCCTTTTGTTCTTATATTTCTCTAATCATGATGATGTATGCTCTCTTGTTTTTAAACATTCATATTCTGACTTGTTGATGTAGATTGTGAAAATATGATCTTGTTTTTATTGTTACTATAATCTGTTTCTTAGTTTTAAAGATTTGCATGGAATTAACTTTTCTTCTTCTTTTCTTCAAAACAAAACAGATCTACATCTTTCTTGGATGTAGATCTGAATTTTTCTTCAAAAAAAAAAAAGGATCTACATCTTCCTTAGATGTAGATCTGAATTTCTTTTCCCTTTAAACAAAAAGGGATTTTGTATCCTTTTAGATACAAATCTGACTTTTTTAATGCATGTAGATTTTTGAAATAAAGAAGGTGATCATATATTGTTGTTTGTTTTGTTTGAATCATATAGCATGAAATAATTTTATGAATGAGATCCTTTCCATAATATATATATATATATATATATATATATATATATATATATATATATATATCTTTTCAAGTATAAAAACAGTTCTGATTTTTCCAGTCATAAAAACCTTTTTTTTTTTTATCATCATCAAAACAGATTTGATCTTTTACAAAACTCGAAACCACTTTTTTTTTATCTCTTAAAAAATAGATCTAAATTTTCTCTTCGAAAATCATTCATTTTACACATACAAAAGCATATCTGAATTTTCTCTTCCAAAACCATTCTTTTTACATATACAAAACAGATCTGATTTTTTATATAAACCAAAATCAATTTTTTCCAAATTATTAAAACAGGTCTGGATTTTTAAACAAAAGAGGATACATTCATAAATGGTTTTGTGTTGTTGATTTTATTTCACATGTTCAACATATCATACATAACATGCATAAAATAGTATATTAGTCACAAGAGTCTAGAAGACGATACTTTGTCTGGGTGGAATGGGTGCTTAACACCTTCCCATTCCGTAACCTAGCCTTCAGATTTAGATTTTTGGTTAAGTAGACTTAGCTTTATCTTTATTTTTATTTTGGGTAGATTGTAACTAGGACCAAAAGGCCGTGTATATTTGGTAGATTGTAACTAGGACCCAAAGTCATGTAAATTTCAAATTTTCAAATTTGTATTTTTATTTTTATTTATTCAATCAATGAATGGAACATTCAGTCATAAAAATTTGTATTTAGTTTTTCTTATTTTTTGTGCATAAAAAATAAGTGGCGACTCCATACTACTTACCCAAAAAGAAAGGTGTCCTAAAACGTACCCGAATCTATTTTTTGAGGGACCCGTCTCTCACAGTGGCAACTCCACTGGGGATGTCGAGGGCTAATCTTCGTATTAGACTTAAGTGACCAAATGTGTACCCTTTCTTTGCATGGTCTTGCATGATATAGTTGTTTGTTTGTTTATTTATGTTTGATGGAATGTTGTATAATATTTTGGTGTATGAATTGTTTGTTAAAATCTTTCCTTAACTGTCATTATATGTGCCATCCAAACAATATGTATGTACCCCTTTTCAACAATTTTGTGATAGTAGTAACCATGGATCACCGGCCTTCATTAGATTCGGGTACCCAATGGTGAAGTCACCAACTCATAGCCCAAAGTCACTGGATCATTTCCTATTGACTGTAGAGGACAAACCATGTTGTTTGGACCAACGCAATGTTCATTACATTACAAGTTGGGAGGTGTAACGTCCTAGCTATGGGAAACAATGAAACAACAAGCCCACCCTACAACGTAATGACTTAGAACCTATCCCTAGGTCGGTCTTGATTAAAAATGCATTGCATGTTGTGTGTGTTTGTTTTGGTTGAATGATGGATGTGGATGGGGTCTTTGCTTTGATTAACTTGACCAAGCTTGTCATTAGGGGAGAATTTGGTCACGACTTGAAGGAAGGCTACAAAGAGAACACAAGTCCGACAGTCAAGCTAGTAGCTTTAGTTCCAAGGCTGTCACTCTTATCACGGTACTGAAGCTCGTGAGCATAGAGGACACTTCACTACTGCAACATCACAATCCCATATCTAACCTACAAGATACTTCAAACCCCAACCAAATCACCCAACACCCACAAATGGGGGGAGACACTTCAAACCCTAATCAAACAACCTAATTGTCACAAACGGAGTGAGACGCTTCAAACCCCAATCAAACAACCCAATACCCACAAAAGGGGGAAACACTTCAAACCCCAATCAAATAACCCAATACCCACAAATAGGGGGAGACACTTCGAACCCCAAGATCCCGATCCAAATGACCTAACAAAAAATTGTCCACATTATAAAGGGGGGGAGACACTTCAAACCCCTGCATTTTGTGACCGACAAGCCTACAAACATGGAGATTGAAGAAAAAGCTACAGATTATATGGATGTAGATCCCACAGTACTAATGCTGAAGGAAGAAGGAGCATACTAGAGCCACCTGCCATCGTGGAAGCCACGACCGAGTTGAAGAACTGGGCATGGGAGGGAGCCACCCACCCCATGGAGGACTCTATGAGGAAGATCAAGACTGTCAAGTCAGTCACCTTTACCAAGAGGATCAAGACCGCTGAGCCAGTCATCCCTACCAAGAACATTGCTTCTGTCCCTATTGAGTCTATTTTTTATAGTATTTCTATTCCTGTTAAGTCTGTTGGTGATAATTTTCCAGTTGAGTCTATCAAGTCTCTTGAGTCTGTTGGGAACTCTTTTCCTTTTAATATGATTTCTGATTCTGCTTATTTGTTGGCTTTGAATGTTTTTATTTTAGAAATTGGTAAAGAAACTCTTAATAATACAGGACTAAAACATGGACACCTAGAACCTATAAAAGAAGAAACCCAACCCACTAACCTAGGTATTGAGGATGAGCCCAGAATGATCCAAGTTGGCAATACCCTAACCACTTCAAGAATTAGTCGCACTATTGACAAAGTTCAAAGAGGCCTTTGCTTGGTCATATGAAGACATGCCTGGGATTGATACAGATATAGTACAACATTACATTCCCATAGATCTAACCATGAAGTCGGTCAAGCAGAATTTGAGATGAATAAAGCCAGAGTGGACTTTCAAGATCAAGGAAGAAGTGGAGAAACAATACAATGTTGGATTCCTAAGATTGGTCAACTATCCAGATGGTTAGCTAATGTGGTTTCGGTACCAAAGAAAGATGGAAAGATCAGAGTGTGTGTAGATTTTCGAGATCTGAACAAGGCCAGCCTAAAAGATGATTTCCCTTTGCCTCACATTGACCTCTTGGTTGACAACACCGCGAGTCATGCTCTGCTATCATTTATGGACGAATTTTCAAGATACAACCAGATCAAGATAGCTCCAGAAGATATGGAGAAAACCTCCTTCATTACACCAAGGGAGACATACTGCTACAAGGTCATGCCATTTGGTCTAAAAATGCTGGTGCTACTTACCGATGTGCAGCCACCACCTTGTTGCACTATCTGATCCATAAAGAAGTAGAATTTTATGTTGATGACATGATAGTGAAGTCCAAAAACCGTGAAGGGCACATACCAACTTTGAGGAAGTTCTTCGAAAGAATTTGGATCTACAAGTTACGGTTGAACCCCAAGAAATGCACTTTCAGAGTTACATCCGAAAAACTATTAGGGTTTATGATAAGCTAAAGAGGAATAGAAGTTGATCCTGACAAAATCAAGGCGATAGTGGAGATAAAGCCTCTAAGAATTGAAAGGGAGATCTGAGAATTTCTAGGGAGGATACAGTACATCAGCAGGTTTATAGCCCAGCTCACCATGATATGTGAACCAATCTTCAGACTACTTAAGAAGGAGGTCCCTAGAGCATGGAATGAACAATACCAAGAAGCCTTTGAGAAGATCAAGAGTTATCTGACGAAGCCACCAATACTTGTCCCACCAATACCTAAAAAGCCATTGTTGTTGTATCTCACCACTACAGATACAACAATGGGGGCTTTACTTGCACAATACCTAGAGGAGACTAGGAAGGAGAATGCAATTTACTACATCAGTAAAAAGATTCTACCTTATGAAGAAAAATACTCATCCTTAGAGAAGACATGTGTAGCACTTGTTTGGGCAACCTGCAAACTTAGACATTATATGCTTGCTTACAAGATTCTGTTAATTGCAAGAATGGATCCTTTGAAGTACTTAATGGAAAAACCCGTGGAAGATGGGAAGACTACCAAATGGGTCTTGCTTTTGTCAAAATTTGATATTAAGTATGTGACTCAGAAATCTCTGAAGAGGAGGGCAATTGTCGATCATTTAGCCCATTGTCCACCGGAAGAAGTTGAAGAGATCCAAAGAGACTATCGAGATGAAGATATCATGGGGATTGAGGTAGAATCATGGAAGATGTATTTTGACGGTGCAACAAATCAAAATGGAAGTGGAATTGGAGTTCTCTTAATTTAACCAAAAAGGATACACATTCCATTTTCTGGCAGACTTAACTTTCCCGCCACCAACAATGTCACAAAATATGAAGCTTGCATTATGGGCCTACAAGCAGCCTTAGGCCTAGGATTGAAGGAGTTGGAGTTATACGAAGATGCAGCTTCAATAATCTCTCAGATTCAGAATAAATGGAAGATCAAAGAATAAAGGCTTGTGCCTTATCATGAATGTCTTTAGAAATGGGCATCAAAATTTAGCAAGATCCGATACCAGTATGTGCCAAGGATGCAAAATCAAATTGCAAATGCTTTTGTAACTATGGCATCCATGATGGATGGACCAAAAAAAGATAAAGCCAGGCCGATAGTGTTGGAACAAAAAGAAGAACCAGCCTACTGCATGACAATAAAAGAAGATGAAGGAAAGAATGGGGAAGACGAATGGTATTCAAACATCCTCCAGTACCTCAAGGATGGGACATACCCACCATCTTCAGACAAGAATAACCAATTGACCATCCGAAAGTTATCCACTAATTACATTATTTGTGGTGAAAGACTTTACAGAAGATCATATAATTGAATTCATCTCCTTTGTGTAACCGCTAAAGAGGCACAACAAATAATTGAGGAGGTTCATGAATCAAGTTATAGGCCACATATGAATGCACACATGGTGTCAAGGAAGATAATAAGACAAGGCTACTATTGAACCACTTGTTAGGATTAATGCCCTTAAATCTTATTGTATGATGCCATCTATGATACTATGTACATTATTATGATTGACATTATCTATGACTTAATGTTGTGATTAATAAAGTTATTTTATTATTAACTAAAATAATGGTAACATGAATGTGGGACATTATCATATAGTCCATGAGATGCATAGTATGTGATTTATGTGAAAAGTCACAAAAGATATAAATCATAAGTTCTTTGTAAACTCAGAATTGTAGTTCGTAATCAGTAATGAAATTGGGTATTTCATCTACGAATACTATAACATATCAATTAAGATGATTTGTCTTGATCATGGAAGTGGAGACTTCCAGTTGGTATGTTGATATGGTTTAAGAGTTAAGACATATTGAACTGAACCGCTATGAGATTTATTATTCTCTCAATGATTGTCAAATGAATAATAAATCTCACGACTTCTATTTACATGAACTCTTTACCTGAGAGGATAATAGACCTGATCATGAAATGTAGGTTGCTTTGATATATTAGGAGTAAGATCTATAGTAATGGTCAAAACTTCAATATGTTAGGCAGCCACATTTAATGTTGATGGAACATATATTCTTAAGATGAAATTAATAGCCTCTTAACGGAAATACAATATATTCCCTTGAGATAAGTTTAATGGGTTTGTTATTTAGAAGGTTAGGCCTAACTACTTTAGTAAATAGTTACTAAAGTATATATTTATGAAATTAGATTTCATAAATATATGATGAATAACTTAAAGGATTAAACCGGGAACTCAAGGATTAAAATGTAGTAATCTTTAAAGTGGCAGTCTACATTTATGACTTTGTATTACCACGAATATTTTATGAAGGAGTTGCATATATAATAAAGTCTAGGGATATAATTTATAAATAAGGCCTAGAGTGCAACTATATTTATATAGTGGTATTTGATGATGCGAAGAAAATCAGTAGACTGGATGCTTCAGACTTGAAAAGACTACTGGCTGTCTTGATGGCCTAAAAAAGGAAGAAAAACAATCAAAGGTGAACAGTGTCGCCAGCCAAGAACCCTCCGATGGCAAAGTTAGTTTTTCTCTCTCAAATTTCGGAGTTCCAACTTTTTAGGAAATGTAAAAACGTACCTTTGTTTGGTCTGAATGAGTGTTTATATAGTGTCCTAAAGACAGTTATCAAACTCGTAACCTCCCCTGGATTTGAGGAGGTGTGAGGGTTTAGGGATAACTTCCACAACCATTTAAGAGTTACGTTTTTCTCATATAATAGTCACTAGAAGTTATGCATGTAACAAGGAGTCGTGGTGCGTACTAAGGAATTTTCCTAAGTGCTAAAGGCTCGTCTAGGGGTCCTCCTGTCGAGCATATTTAGCTTCCCAGTAAGGTCGTTCCCCTATGGATGACCTTGTAAGGAGGAGGTTCATGGCTCCCAAGGACGAGATGATGAAGTTTTGTAAAATCTAACCATGAGAACCTCGTCCAAGCATTCTCCTGCAAGGACGATCTCCCAAGACGAGGTTCTTTCAACATTTGCTTTCTTGGTCTTGTCCTGGATGACCTCCATGAACGATGGAAGAGTTGCATTTTATCATACCCCATCAGCTGCCCCCTTGTCTATGGGTCGTGCAGGACGTACATTAACTGACGTCATCATTCGGGCACTTTTTTTTTTTTTGCTGTTTTGTATGCCACGTGTTGCAGTTTCATTGGCAACTTGTCATGTTAATTTATTTTTTCGAGGGAAATGCCACATGGCCCGTCCTGATTGGTCACGTAATTCGAGACACCATTTTTAAACGCCTATAAATAGTGGAATTCCTCCCATACCCTTTGCACTTTCTTGAATTTTCTTCTTTGACATCCTCGTCTTAGCGCCTCGTCTAGAAGTTTCCTGCGTCCGTAGTTCCCCTTCGTCTAGACTCAGGTATTTTCTTCATCCTCGTCCTCAGGTTTTAAGCTTTCTCAAAGAATGTCTGAAGTAGACCTTTCTTCGTCTAGCAATAGTGTTGACAAAGCTATAGATGAGTATCATGACCCTAGTAGTTTTAGTGGGTCTAGTGATAGGAGTAGTAGTTATTGCAATAGCAGTAGTGAGGGAAACACCACGGACGAGTATACGTTAGGTGTCCCTAGGGTTCCCCTAGAGGTATTTCAAGAAAGCCTTCAGACGAGGGCTATGTCAAGTTCTAGGGTTGGCACAAGCACCCCTTCGTCTTCTGCTCAAGACGAGGAAGAGGTGGTTTATAGTTGTGCTGTTAGGGTTGCTTCTAAGACAGATGAGATAAAATTAGGCATCCTTAAGACTTGGTACCAAATCCCTGAAAGTTTAAATCCTAGGGTACCTGTGCGTGATGAGTGGTGTTGCCAACCCCATTTTGGCATTGGTATTTATGAGGCTTATCTCTTGGGGGGTTTGAGGCTGGCCCTCAATGCCTTTGCTAAGGAGTTGCTTTCTAGGTTAGGTTTAGGCATATGCCAGTTCAACCCTAATGCATGGAGGCTAATTGTCGCTATGCAAGTTTTATGGAGGGTGGTGCTTGAGGGGGATCGTCCTCTTACTATGGACGAGTTCCTTTTCTGCTACAAGCCCTCCGAGATTAATCAATCCCTTGGTTTTTATCAGTTCACAGCCAGAGGGAGAGATTATAGGCTAATAAAATCCTTAGTCACCTCAAATAGGAAATGGAAGACGAAGTTCTTCTTCGTCTCTGGCTTTTGGGCTAAACGCCCTATTGAGGTTGACGGGGATCCATTCCTTCCCTACATAGGAGAATTAGGGAACCTTCATCCTGAAGGTACGTCCGTGGCTGTCCCTTTAATTTTTTTTTCCTTCGATTGTAGTCGTCTAATCACCCTCTTCTCTTTTTGTAGGTGCTAGACGACCTCATTTGAGCAGGTTTTACCTTGAATGCATGCAAAAGGCTCGTCTTCACCCAAAGAGGTATTTCCACTCCTTGGTCACTCTTCAACGCCTCGTTGCTTGGGGACTTGGTCCTGAGCCTTTCTCCTGAAGCCACATCCCACGAGCGTACAGTCCGTAGACGTAAGTTTTTACTTCGAGTGATCCCTTTTGTCATTTCTAGAAGTGATTCTAATAAATTTCTCTGCAGGAATGGCTGCCATGAAGGAGAATAAAGGGAAGGAGATAATGGACGAGGTTGTAGGGCCAGAAGTTCAGTCTTAACCTCGTCCTACCCTCGGGGAGTCTCAACCTCGTCCTGTCCTTGAGGAATCTCAGCCTCGTCCTTCCACTGGGGATAAAAGGAAGAGCTTGTCCCTTGGAGTTGATTAGGGAATCTTCCAAGCAGGCGTAAGGAAAAGAGGGTTAAGCGTAGGTCGTCCAAGGCTAAGGACGCTAAAACCTAGGACGATCAACCCAATGCTTTCCTCGTCACCCAGGGTCATTCCATCCAAATTCTGGATGTTGATTCTGAACCTAAGGATCCCCCGTTTGTGCAAATCTCGTCCAAAGTTGCCCCTCCCTCCTCATCTCAGCCTTCTCAACAAGTACCTCAAAACCTTCTTTCTAATGAGGACTTGGCTTGGGAAAGGTTTGAGAAGGTCATGACGGACAAGGACGTATCGGCATGCTATGACATGTCTCTGAAGGACTTCGAGCACTCTGGTGTGCATGACCTTTTTAAGGTATGTACTCTTTATATGTATACCTCATCTTATTATAAATACATGTATATATGTTGTGATAAAAATTTTAATTTATGCAGGCGATGTCTAAGTTCATAGCCGCGTCTAGGCAAGTAACTGAGCTAGACAAGACGAGGATTATGCTAGAGAGGACGGTCCAAAAGGGGAGAGACGAGTCTAAGAGGTGGGATGAAGCAGCTGCCAAGACCAAGGAAGATGCAAAGAGGCTCAAAAGCAACGTCGTGGAGTTGAAGACGGACGTCAAAGAGAAGGACGCTCGTCTTGAACTCCTCCAGAAGAAGAACGAAGAGCTAAGCGCCCATCTTTCAAAGGCTAAGGAAGACGTAGTTGCAGAGTTTTAGGCGTCCAAAAAATTCATTGATCTGCTGGACACCAACTATGCAGCTGGGTTTAAAGATTTCAGGATGGAGGCAGTGGAGAAGTTCCTTGAGATTGACTTCAGCCTTGTTAAACTTAACCTTGGTGGAGCTGCTTCAAGTTCCCTCCTCTAGACGAGCTTAGAGGACGTTAATATTGAGGACGACGCCTCTATAAAGCCAGCTTAGGACGACCCCAATGCTGATGCCCCTCCTGCCTGAAGACGAGATTTTGATTGATTATTCAAAGTGTTTTTGTTTGTCTTTGTTTTGGTCCACTGTTTTAGGACCTTTTTTAAGATGAATTTGAATGCAGTTTTCTTGTCTAGAGTGTTTTGGATGAGTTTATTAACAATTACCTTTTTAAGGCTTATCTCGTAAGGGTTTTTAGACGATGGTCGTCTATCCTCTTCAAATCATGAATATTTAGTTTTAAGCATTATTTATTGCATGGACGAGTTTATGCTTTATTTTCATCATTAATTTTATTGGCTTTTGAACAATTTGAGCATTCTAAGTGTTGGATAGTCATCCATGCTTTTTTTTTTTCTTTTTTTTTTTTTATGGATGACCCACCTATGCATAGACATCTTTGTTAGCCATTTAAAATTTTTCTAAGTGTGACTCGTCTTAGAAACGTTAATGATGATTTTGCCAGTCCTTTACCTCGTCCTTTGGGCAATTGGCCCTCGTCTTTTTTCAAGACGTCTCTAGCGTCTAACTCGTCCTAGAATATTGGAACGTCTTAGTCAAATGCTCGTCCTTGGAACTTTATGCTTTAATGTATGCCTTTTTTTCTCGTTCATCTACTTTTTAGACGAGTATGCCTTCCATTTCGAGGAAAGCTTAGACGAGCATGCCTTAGCTTTATTTTCCTTTGCTTTATCCTTATTTTGAGGAAAGCTTATGAACATTACATCCCTGCGTCCAGAGATTTTCATTCGTCTTATGCTTTTGTCCCCTTATAGGTATTATTATAGAAATTAGATTTATGCATAAAATACACTGGAAATCCAAACCATATCATTATATAAATATTGTTCACAAATATGGCATCTGCTTAGAAACCAGTGCCTTATGAAAGTACTTAGGAAAATACCTATACATAACTTCATCTTTAACAAAAGTGTCTGTAGATGGTGCAAAAGTTGAAGAACTAGTGCACTTTTTATTCTTAAAACACACCATAGTAGTAATAAGAACACAACAGTAGATATGAGTAAATACATAGACCATAGCTGTAACTGTCCATAGCATCAACCTCGTCCTTGGAAAATTTCATCCAGGCTCATTACTGATAGTACCTCCTCAGGTGTTCCACTTTCCAGGGGTGCTCTAACTTTCGTCTGTCCAGAGCTTCCAGGTAGTATGACCCTTGTCTTTTGTAGTTGATTACCCTATAGGGACCTTCCCAATTGGCTCTCAATTTTTCATGAGTTGGGTTCCTGGTTGCTAAGGACACCCTTTTAAGAACGAGGTCCCCGACATTGAAATGCCTGGGTTTTACCATGGCATCATGCTACCTAGCCATAAGATTCTTGTATCTTGCTGTCCTTTGCTCTGCATCCATCCTTACCTCGTCAATGAGATCAAGGTCAAGACAAAGTTGTTCCTCATTTTCTCTCTCCTGATACTTCATCACTCGATGGTTAGTCATATGAACTTCTACCGGTATGACTGCTTCACTTCCATAGGCTAGCTTAAAGGGAGTTTCTCCTGTAGGGGTTCTCACAGTCGTCATGTAGGCCCAAAGAACACCTGGTAACTCGTCTGGCCATATCCCCTTTTCCCCCTCGAGCCGAGTCTTGATGATTTGCAGCAAGGATCGGTTCACCACTTCTGCCTGTCCGTTCGCCTGTGAGTGGGAGGGCGAGCAATAGTGATTCTTGATTCCAAACTATTCACAAAAGTCCCTGAAAGGTGCGTTGTCAATCTGTCGTCCGTTGTCTGATACTAGTACCCTAGGTACTCCGAACCTACACAGAATATTCTTCCAAACAAAATTCTTAACGTTTTGTTGAGTAATTTTTACAAGAGGTTCGGCCTCCACCCACTTGGTAAAGTAGTCAATCCCTACGACCAAAAATTTCATTTGCCTCGTTCCTAGGGGAAATGACCCAAGATATCCAGTCCCCACTGTGCAAAGGGCCATGGGGCCATCATTGGGGTCTGGTACTCCGACGACTATCTAGGGACGTTACTGTAGCACTGACACTGGTCACACACCTTGACATAGGCCTTAGCATCTGCCTGAATTGTAGGCCAGTAGTAGCCTGCAAGGACGACCTTATGGCCAAGCGATCTTGCTCCTGAGTGATTCCCACATGCTCCTTCATGAACTTCCCTCAAAACATAGTTTGACTCGTCCGGAGCCAGGCACCTTAGGTAAGGTTGAGAAAAGCCTCGCTTATACAACACTTCGTTTATGATGACGTACGTGGCTGCCCTGACCCTCAGCTTCCTAGCTTCGTCCTTATCTTTTGGAAGCCTTCAATCTTTAAGATAGATTACTATTGGACTCATCCAATTTTCTCCCCCTCCTATTTGCTGATATCTGGGAGGTCTATGCTTGGCATGTGTTGGATTCTGTCGTACATGTCCATAACTCCTCCTCCCAAAGTTGCTTTCGCCAAGGCATCTGCTTCTATATTTTCCTCCCTTGGGAGTTAAACAAAACTCACTTCCGTAAATTTTTGGACAAGCTGCCTCACTTTGCTAAGATATTTCTTCATCCTATCTTTCTTAGCATCACAAATTCCAATCACTTGATTGATGACTAGCTGAGAATCTCCTTTGGCTATTATTGACTCCGCCCCTAAGGACTTAGCCAATTCCAGCCCTTTAAGTAGAGCTTCATACTCAGCTTCGTTGTTGGTGGTTTGATACTGTAAACGAGCTGCGTACTCCAGTTTGTCACCTTCTGGGGACTTGAGTATGACTCTGTCCCCCTTGTGTATAATGTGGATGATCCCTCTACATTGATAACCCACCTTTCATCTCCTTCGTCTTTGTTCAGCTCATCCTGGCTGGGAGTGAACTCCACAATGAAATCTGCCAACGCCTGTGCCTTGATCGCGCTCCTTGGAAGGTATCTGACATCAAACTCGCTAAGTCCCACTGCTCACTGGATTAGTCATCCTGCAGTTTCCAACTTGTTCATTACCTTCTTTACAAGATAATCAGTCAGGACATTGATAACATGAGCTTGAAAATAATGCCTCAGCTTCCTAGAAGCCGTAATCAAGGCAAAGGCTAGCTTCTCCATCATCGGGTATCATCCTTCCACTCCTCGCAACGCACGGCTTGTGTAATAAATTGGTTTCTGAATCCTCCATTCTTCTTTGACCAACGCTGAGCTTACTGCATATGAGGGACACCGCCAAATACAAATACAGTTCTTCTCCAGGTACGGATGGACTTAGCAACGGTGCCATCATAAGGTAAGCCTTTAGGTCTTGGAAGGCCTTCTGACACTCGTCCATCCACTCAAACGCCTTTTCTGAGGACTTTAAAGAATGGCAAACATTTTTCCGTGGCTTTTGATACAAACCTGTTAAGGGCGGCAACTCGTCCAGTAAGAGACTGGACTTCTTTGATATTCTTTGATGGTTCCATATTTAGTATCCCTTGAATCTTGTCCGGATTTGCCTCAATTCCTCTGTGTGAAACCATGAACCCTAAAAACTTCCCCAACGGAACTCCAAAAGCACACTTACTTGGATTTATCTTCATGTTATACCGTCAAAGTGTATCAAAGGTCTCTTGAAGGTCGTCTAGATGCTTCCCCTCGTCCAAGCTCTTTACCAGCATATCATCTACATAAACCTCCACATTTCGCCCGATTTAAGGACGGAAAATGTGGTTAACCAATCTTTGGTAAGTCACCCCTGCATTCTTCAAACCAAAGGGCATTACCTTGTAGCAAAATAACTCTTGGTTAGTAATGAATGAGGTCTTTTCTTGATCTGCCTCATCCATTTTTATTTGGTTGTAACCTGAGAAGGCATCCACGAAGCTCAGCAACTTGTGACCTGCCGTCGAGTCTACCAGCTGGTCAATACATGGCAACGAATAACTGTCCTTGGGGCAAGCCTTGTTTAAGTCAGTAAAGTCCACGCATATTCGCCACATGCCGTTGGCCTTCTTTACCATGACTGCGTTCACCAACCAGTCCGGATAATAAACTTCTCGGATGAACTCCGCGGTGATCAACTTCTGGACCTCTTCTTTAATGGCATTGTCTCGCTCAGGAGCAAAAATCCTCTTCTCCTGACGCACTAGTTTGGAGTAAGGACACACATTCAGACGGTGAGTAATGACACTTGGATCAATACCCGGCATGTCCTCATGACTCCATGCAAAGACATCAAGGCTTTTCTTCAAAAACTGGATTAGAGTATGTTTTGCCTCTTCTTCCATGCTCGCCCCAATTCTAGTGAACTTCTCGGGTTTACTCTCGTCCAAAGGGACATCTTCTAACACCTCAGTAGGCTTTGCTACGATCCTTCTCTCGTCTATACTCATTGTCTATCCGTGCTCGTCCATCGCCAACATGGCTAGGTAGCACTCTCTAGCGACTAATTGATCTCCTTGTACTTGGCCCACTCTGCGCTCGATCGGGAATTTTGTTAGGACATATGTGTTTCACTTGTTTAGAACATATGTCATTCATTATTTATGTAATTGGATAATCTTTTGTCCAAACGCACTTTACTTGTAATTTGGTAGATTTAGGATGAGGTTAATGCTTCAAGAAACAAGGTTTCAAGATCAAGTGTTAAAGCCATGCAAGTCTGTCCAAGAAACAAGTTGAGAAGTGCTTTTCATTAAAGTTCAACAACTGGCTCGACAGCTACATCTATCGAGCCTTAAGAAGCTGTTCTAGCCCTGAGGCTCGACAGCTGCTTGACAGTACCTCAACACCTGTAGCTGTCAAGATTTAAAAAAAAAATAGATTCCTAGTTCTGTTTTAACTCTAATCCGTGGATGTGTCTTTGGGCCTTCTTTTCTCCTAACCCTAGACATATAAAAGGATTATTTTAAGGGCCTTCAAAGTGTGGCAAGTTGCACAAGCATTGAGAATTCCTTGTTTATGCAAAATGTAACTTGAGACGAAGTTCTTACCCTAGTTCATCTTTCTTGTGAAGAAGTTGTTGTGTCTTTGCACCATAGGGTTTTGTAACTAAGCATCTTCTTGATCTTCATCGTGTGGATGAATTGAAGAACTTTGCAGCCAACAAATCTTCTCTAGTTGGTGATTGAAGTCATGTATTGGGATCCGCGCAATTGGTTAGTCACGTACTTGGGAGCCATGCATCAAAAGGAGAAACTGTCACTACAGAACAAGTCCAATTGGGTATTGGGGTAAGGGTTCAACTGTAGGTTGGTAAGGTACTTGGGATTCCTTTACTTGTAACCACTTGTTGTGATAATAGTGGAGTTTCGGGAATGGTGACCTTAAATTCACCCAGTGGGGTTTTTCCCGTGTAGGTTTTCCCCATTCGTAAACAAATCACCGTGTCTTTTATTTTCCGCTGCATAATTAGTTTAATTGGTGATTTTTTTGTGCTACCACATGTTTTGCATGTTAATTTGATTAATTAATAAACTTGGCTAATTAATCAATTTAATCCATCACAAGGGGTCAATACGTTTTTGGCCTATCAAATTTGATGGACAAATGATAGGTAGAGGTTACCGCCTTCCAAATATTCAAAGTTGGCCTTCCAATAATAACATTATATGATGATGCACAATCAATAACAAGGAAGTTTACCTCTTTGGCTATCTGCTACGGATACGCTCCAACCACCACTGGTAATGTGATGGTGCCCACAAGCTGCACCTTCATTCCTCCAAATCCCACCAATGGCGAATTCACTGGTCGGAGTTGATCTCGTCCTAGCCTCATTTGTTGGAAGGCAGGGTAATACAGAATGTCCGCTGAACTGCCGTTGTCTACCAACACCCTCCTGGTCATATAATCAGCAATGAGTAGGGTAATGACTATCGCGTCATCGTATGGGTGGTGAACTCGTCCAGCATCCTCGTTCGTGAACGTGATGGCTTGCTCATCTTCTTCCCTCGTCTTGGGAGGTCATCCAGACAGCTAGACGTTTTGCACCACCTTCAGGTATGTTTTCTTTGACTTGGATGACTGAGCTGCCGAGATTCCTCCGATAATGACTCTTATTTCTCCAAGTGGGGGTCGTGATGACTCCTCCACCTTAGCTTTCAGCTTCTCATCTCTCTAATCTCGTCTGAGGAAATTCATCAACTTCCCTTGCTTGATAAGATTTTCTATCTGCTGCTTCAGATCAAAATATTTGCCCGTGTCATGCCCATGGTCTCTATGAAAGTAGCAATACTTGTTCCTATTGCACTTGTTAGGATCTCCTTTCATTTTCTCTGGCCACTTCAAGGATAGATCATCCTTGATCTACATAAGCACTTGCTCTAGTGGCATATTCAGGGGTGTGTATTGCTGATTTCTCGCTGAGGAACTCGCGTTCTTACCATTTTTTTCTTTTTTCTCCTTTGCTCTCTTTCTCTTCTTGACTATGATAGCGTCCTCAGCATTCATGAAATTTTGGGCTGAATGGACGAGTTCGGCCATGGTTTGAGGCTCCTGTTCATAGAGCTTATGAATGAACAAGTCAGAGTTGACCCCATTGTGAAAGATGGCCAATAACAACTTGTCGTCCATTTCATCCACTGTCAAGGCTTCTCTATTGAACCGGGTAATGAAGGACCGCAAACTCTTATTTTCCCCTTCCTCTATAGTTAGCACACTAGAAGAGGAAAACTTGTATTGTTGCCCTCCAATAAAATTCTTGACAAACAACTTACTTAACTCCTTAAATGAACCTACAGAATTTGGGGGTATTTTGCTGAACCACACCCACGCTAGTCCCTTAAGCGTGGTGGGGAATGCTCTGCACATAATCTCATTCGGGACCTCTTGAAGGTGCATGGTCATTTTGAAGGTAGCGATGTGATCACACGGGTCACGATTTCCATCATACGAATCCAAGGAAGGCATTTTGAATTTCGGGTGTAAGGGGTGACTGTTGATGGAAGCCGTGAAAGGGGGTCCGTTTAGTGAACTAAATCATCCACGGGGTTCGCCCGCCTCATATTCTCCTTCATTTCATCCATGGCTTTTCTCATTTGGTCCATCTCCCTCTCCAAGTGTGGCACTCTTCTTGAAGCAATACCCCTTGACTAATTTTCGGACTCAATATTTTTACCTCCACCTTCTTGACTCTGGGCTCATCCTTCCGTGTGCCAATCATGGCGCTGCCTCCTCAAATTGATCGCCTTGTTCAACTTTTGATTCTAACGGGTCAATTCTGCCATAGCGGCAGCCATGGACTATATATGCTTAATAGAAGGCGGTTGCATGACAAGCGCTGACTGACGATCGCAAAGGGGATTACTAGAAGCATCCCTACTCTCCTGATGGCCTAGGCTGGTAGCCCTTGATCTTGTTCGAACCATTCTGCCTTTTGTCTAGGAAAGGCTAATCGTTGAAAACAAATAATCGAACGAAAAGAACACTCTACTTTCCCATAGACGGTGCCAATTGATGATACGAAGAAAATCAGTAGGCTAGATGCTTCGGACTTGAAAGGACTACTGGCTGTCTTGATGGCCTGAAAAAGGAAGAAAAACAATCAAAGGTGATCGGTGTCGCCGGCCAAGAACCCTCCGATGGCAAAGTTAGTTTTTCTCTCTCAAATTTTGGAGTTCCAACTTTTTAGGAAATGTAAAAACGTACCTTTGTTTGGTCTGAATGAGGTTTATATAGTGTCCTAAAGACAGTTATCAAACTCGTAACCTCCCCTGAATTTGAGGAGGTGTGAAGGTTCAGGGATAACTTCCACAACCGTTTAGGAGTAACGTTTTTCTCATATAGTAGTCACTAGAAGTTATGCGTGTAACAAGGAGTCGTGGTGTGTACTCAGGAATTTTCCTAAGTGCTAAAGGCTCGTCCAGGGGTCCTCCTGTCGAGCGTATTTAGCTTCCCAGTAAGGTCGTTCCCCTATGGACGACCTTGTAAGGAGGAGGTTCATGGCTCCCAAGGACGAGATGGTGAAGTTTTGTAAAATCTAACCATGAGAACCTCGTCCAAGCATTCTCCTGCAAGGACAATCTCCCAGGACAAGGCTCTTTCAACATTTGCTTTCCTGGTCTTATCCTAGACGACCTCCATGGATGATGCTAGAGTTGCATTTTATCATACCCCATCAGTATTAAATATAATTAATGGTAACTTTGGACTTGTCAAGAGTTGACAGAAAAGCCCAAGGCCTATTGGTGCTAGTGTATTATTGGTCCATTTTGGTCCCACTCCAAGCAACATACTAAAGCCCAATTAGAAAGGCCCAAAAAGCTAGCCCAATTAAATAATCAGTTATAAGGAGTGAAACATACAGAATTTTAATGTATGAAAAGTGAGACATCATTGTTAAATGGTGTGTATGTGAGAGTGAGACACTTTATTATTCTCCCTTGGAAACTAATTGAGAAACCACACTTCTTGGGCATAAAGTGGAATTGGAGTGAAGATTAAAAGTGTTCCCGAGTACTTCTAATTTTGGTTTTGATTTTCACCACACCAAGGTACGCTCTCTTGTTCTTGAATTCTAAAATTTGCATAGTACATGTTAACAATTGTGAATGAAGTAGATCCGTTAATTTTCCGCTACATATGTTTTGTATGCGATACAAACATGTAATTTTCCATCAAATGGTATCAGAACAGTCTTCAATTCGAATATGTATAATATATTTTGTGAGTTTTGGAATTAGAGATAATAGTTTCATGATGTTAGAAGATTATATATGCATTTAATTTTTTGCATGGTTGTTGAAACTATGGTTTGATAAAAACTGATATTGATGTTATGATGTTGTTTAAATTTGAATTTAAGTATTTTAAATTGATCTTTACGGTTATAGAATTAATGGAATTCAATTTTGATATCAAAATCCATTTATTATGTTCATATGGTGGTTGTTTGTTCATGAAAAACCGTTGAAAACTGTTCAGATCTTCCCTTTAAAAACTGAAAATATGAGTTTTTCTCAAGTAAGCTTTACTCGTGAAATAGTCGCGAGATAGCCGCGAAATCTTCTGTCTGAATTTTGTGTTTTCACAAAAATTTTCGCAGGTAAGCTTTACTCGCGAAACAATCGCGAGACAGTCGTGAAAGTTTCTATCCGATTTTTGTGTTTTCATTTTTTTGCCTTAATTCATTTTCGCAAGAAGAGCTTTGTCGCGAGATACTCGCGAAAATGCCACTGAAGGGTATTTTGAATTTTTTCTAAGTGTTTTCAAATGTATAAAATGCAAGGCTGTGTGTGATTAGATTATACATGTATACGAAATAAAAACCTTTAATTTAAAACATCTAGTGGGAGAGAGATACAAGGGTTGGATCTCACGGCCTCCATTGACGGTTTATAGTAGTGTGATTAAACACCTCACCTTGGCGTATATGCCTTGCTCCCTTCGGAGGGTGTTTAATTCATGGAACTATAGGTTAAAATTCTTAATGATGAATGATATGTATTTTTACATTAAGAACGACCACACTACCATGGAGTTACTTAATGACTTACATAAAACTCAGTCAATGGTGTACACTAGACTAAGTTTAATGTTAACCTCCCTTCGGAGTTATGTTATTATTACTTAGAGGCTAAAGGAAATATGGCATGTTATTAGTGTTTGATAAGAGTTATCATGATAGCACTAATAATGAGAATAGTTCTCAATCAATCATAGTGTTTATAATTACTTGCTTCCAAGGAATTTTGAAAATGGGATTAGGTTGTCATTGCATATATGATACTATGGTTTTATTAAGGTTCCATACTATATGTTTATATGCTAAATTGATAATGTCCAGTTTACTTATTATATTCATGTTTATTGTTTCAAATTTGATCATGGCATCATTTAGCCCACTTGTTACTATTCTTAATCAAAACAAACTGACTGGATCCAACTATGTTGACTGGAAAAGAAATTTGAACATTTTTCTTACAGCTAAAGAGCACAAATATGTGCTTCCTCAACCATGTCCTAACTTTCCTTCATTAGATGCTCGTCTTGAGGAAAAACAATGATATGATCGTTGGCAGAAATCTAATGAGATGGCCAAGTGCTACATCCTAGCATCTATCTCAAATGTTCTACATCATCAAATGCAGGATGTAGAACTAGCTTCAAACATAATGCTAAGTCTGAAGGAGATGTTTGGTGAGCAAGGTTGTTCTGCAAGGCAAGAAACCATGAGGCAAATTTATAATACCAAAATGGCTGAAGGCACTTCAGTAAGGGAGCATTGTCTTACAATGATCTCTAATCTAAATACATTGGAGGTTTTAGGTACCGATATTGATGGAGAATCCCAAGTGGATATGATACTCCAGTCACTACCAGAATCATTCAAGGAATTCAAACTCAATTATAATATGAACAAAAAGATTTATTCATTGTCTGAATTGATGAATAAATTGGTAGCGGCGGAAGGCATCCTTGGTACTTCTAGTGTTGAAGCCAATATGGGTTAAGCTTCTACTTCTCAACCTAAGTCGAAAGGTAAGGGTAAGAAAAAGAATAAGGACTTCACCAAGAAATATGGTAAAAAAATTGCCTTAGGAGTTGCTAACAAAGGAAAGTGTTTCCATTGTGGTGAGAAAGGATATTGGAAGAGAAATTGTCCAATATTTAAAGCTGCCAAGAATAAGGGTATGAAAATATCCTTTCTCCTTGAAATATTTTTAGTACAAAATCCCACAGACTCCTGGTGTGTGGATTTAGGTTGTACTAATCATATCTGCAATTCTTTGCAGGGGTTCCATGAGACCAAAAAGCTTAATGAAGGGGAATTGTTTCTTACTTTGGCTGATGGGAGCAAGATTCCAGTTATTGCTGTTGGAGTGTTTAATTTATGCTTTGAGTCTAGGGTTTTAATATTGGAAGATTGGCTATATGTACCTAATGTTCGTAGGAAATTAATTTCTGCAACTTATTTAGGTAAACATGGATATTTTGTTATCCTAAAAGACAATGTTGTAATTAAGAAGGATAAAATGTTTATCTGTTTTGGAAATATTGTGGATGGTCTTTATATTTTAACTCCTGATAAGCATGAATTATACAATTCTGAATTAAATAGTAGCTCTCATGTAAAATCATTAAAGATAAAGTTTCCTTCTACAAGTGATGCATATCTTTGACACTTACGTTTGGGTCATATCAATTCAAATAGGATTCAAAGAATAATCAAATATGGACTTTTACAGCCTATGGACTTTGATGAATTTCCTATTTGCAAATCTTGTTTGGGAGGTAAAATGACCAAACAACCTTTTAATACAAAAGGTAGAAGAGCCGAAGAGTTGCTTGAATTAGTTCATACAGATATATGTGGTCTTATGTCAACCCAAGCAAAAGGAGGTTATGAGTACTTCATCACTTTTACGAATGATTACTCAAGATATGGTTATGTGTACCTAATGAGACGGAAGTCCGAAACCTTTGAAAAGTTCAAAGAGTTTAGGGCTGAAGTTGAGAATTAATTAGGTAAACGCATATAGGCCATTCAATCTAATCGAGGTAACGAATACCTTCTTAGGGATTTCAAGGATTATCTAATTCATAATGGGATTGTATCCCAATTGACTGCATCTAAAACTCCTCAACAAAATGGTGTAGCAGAGAGAAGAAATAGGACTCTTTTAGAAATGGTTAGGTCCATGATGAGTTACTCAACTTTACCGATTTCTTTTTAGGGTTATGCCTTAGATACAACAATACATCTTTTAAATTTAGTTCCATCAAAATCTATTCCCAAAACACCCATGGAATTGTGGAGTGGGTGTAAGCCTAGTATGAAATATCTTCATATTTGGGGTTGCCGAGCACATATGCTAAAGGGGAAGCCTGATAAGTTGGAACCAAAATCAAAAATATGTTTGCTTGTGGGTTATCCAAAAGAAACTAGGGGTTATTTATTCTATAGTCGAAATGATAACAAAGTTTTTGTTAGTACGAATGCTAAATTTTTGGAAAATGACTATATGAATAACTTTACTCCTAGAAGTAGATTTGTATTGGCTGAAATGAAAAAACCTGTAAATGAACAACTAATGAATGAAACTAGGGATGATGAAAGGCCAAAAACGTAATAACCCCTTGTGGTAGCACAAATAAATCACCAATAAACTAAAGTGCAGTGGAAAATAAAATGGCACGTTGATTTGTTTACTAATGGGGTAAACCTCCAAGGCAAAAACTCCACCGGGTGATTTTAAGGTCACCACTCCCAAGAATCCACTATTATCACAACAAGCAGTTACAAGTAAAGGAATCTCAGTACCTTATACCAACATACAGTTGAACCCTTACTCCAATACCCAATTGGACTTGTTCTGTAGTGACAATCTCTCCCTTTCAATGCACGGCTCCTAGTACGTGACTAACCAATTGCGCGGATCCCAATACACGACTTCAATCACCAACTAGAGAAAGATGTTGGCTGCAAAGTTCTTCAGTTCATCCTCACAATGAAGAACAAGAAGATGCTTGGTTACAAAATGCTATGGTGCAAAGACACAGCAACTTCTTCACAAAGAGATGAACTAGGGCAAACTTTGTCTCCAGTCATAAATTGCTTGAACAAACTTTGCTTAATGCTTGTGCAACTTGTGTCTACTTTGACGGCCCTTAAAATAATCCTTTTATATGTCTAGGGTTATGAGAAAAGAAGGTCCAAAGACATAGTCATGGATTAGAATCAAAACAAATCTGAAAAACTATTTTTCTTAAACCTCGACAGCTAGAGATGTCGAGATGCTATCGAGCTTCGGGCTAGAACAGCTTATTAAAGCTCGATAGATGAAGCTGTCGAGTCAGCTGTCGAGCTTTAATGACAGGCACTTCTTCAACTTGTTTCTTAGACAAACTTGCATGACTTTAACACTTGATCTTGGAACAAGATTTCTTGACGCATTAAACACATCCTAGATCTATCCAAATACAAGTAAAATGCGTTTTGTCAAAGGATTTGTCAATTATATAAAATAATGACATATGTTCCTAACCAGTGAAACACATATGTCCTAACAGATGATGTGGCTGTATTAGATACACCACAAGATACTACTCATGAGATGTCTAGTACTCAGGTGCCTCGTCGTAGTGGGAGAATTGTTCGACCTCCTATAAGATATATCGGTTTGGGAGAAACTTATGAAGCTATCTCAGAAGAGGCTGAATCGGATTCTTACACTTATGAAGAAGCAATGAATGATATAGATGCACATCATTGGGTCTAAGCTATGAAATCTAAATTAGATTCAATGTATTCCAATCAAGTTTGGGATCTTGTAGAGGTGTCTAACAGCATTAAACCTGTTGGTTTCAAATTGATTTACAAGAAGAAGAGAGGGATAGATGGAAAGGTTGAAACCTTTAAAGCAAGGCTAGTGGCGAAAGGGTATACACAAAAAGAAGGTATTAAATATGAAGAAACCTTTTCACCAATAGCAATGCTTAAATCTATCAGAATTCTCTTATCCATTGTTGCTCATTATGATTATGAGATTTGGCAAATGGATGTCAAGACTGCATTTCTCAATGGCAATCTTGAAGAGGAAATCTATATGATGCAACCGGAAGGTTTCATAACAAAGAACTAAGAGCATATGGTATGCAAGTTGAAAAGGTTCATTTATGGACTTAAGCAAGCATCTAGGTCATGGCTCAACTATTCTAATCATCTTCTTTCTCTGCCTTCTCCACTATGCATTAAATTCCTCTACTACTATTTTCCTATAAATATATGATTGCAATTTAACGTTAAATATTGAAGAAAACCAATTCATTACTTAGTGCATTTCTTCTCTCTCTCTCTCTCTCTCCCTCTCTCTCTCTCTCTCTCTCTCTGTGTTAATATTTCTCTATGGAGAGTTACTAATTCAAATAAAGTCAATTTTCCTACAATTTTCATACCATTCCTCTAAAGAACTACTGAATTTCTAACACTCTACTTGGTAAAAACTACTAATGTATCCCACAATCAACTTCAGATCCAATCTAAAATCCTCTATGAACTCCTTTCATGAATTATGATCATGATCCTGACCAATTTCACCAGCCGACTTCAAGGATCTCCTTGAAGATTTGAGCTCCACATCAATGCAACGGGTTATGCTTTGTGACTTTAGCTTTTAATCTCTCAACAGCACTATAGATGATATCACTATTTACTCTCTTTACTCACTAGTTGGAATGTGGAGGCAATAATTTTCTCTTAGATTGTCTCTTTAAATTTTGCCTCAACAACCATATGAAGTCTTATATAATAGGCCCTTATATAGCCATTCCAACTAGGGTTTTGAAACACAAGCATTGACTTCATTAAAACATGTCACTGACTAAGTCCACAATTCTTAATTGATTGAGCTACTATTGAACATAAGTTGAAACTTGTCTTTCGATTGACCAAGATGCAATTGAAAGGATGCCAAAATTGTGATTTTTATCAATTGAGGAGAAATTGAACGGCAGTTGATTCTTTTTTTTTTAGCAGCTAATCGGCAGTTGAAATCTTCAGCAATGATGATGCCAAAGAAATCACCAGTAAGCTGCAAGCACTCCTAAATCGAAACAACACCTGCAAAAGGAAAAAAGAAGACCTAACAGAAAGCACCGGTGTGGTGCCAGCCAAAAACCCTTCGAAGGTCATGTTAGAGTCCTTTACAACCTAGAGTGCTAGAGTCGAGTTAATTATGCGTATCTTGATTTACGAGGGTTTTGGGGTATTTATATTGGTGTAGGGTTATCATCCACGCCTTGGCCAGGCTACTCTTTCCTTTTAGGATAATACTTCTTTCCTTATATAGTTCTTTTCCATATAGGAGTCTTTTGATTATGGTCAAACATGTAACGCAAGAACTCCTTTTATTCACGTTTGTGTGGAGATCAAGCAAAGCCATATCAGACTTATCACGAGATGCAAGTTGATTCCGATTAGGAACCCATGAAGCCTAATCAATACCGACGGAGACCAAATGTTACAACCGTCCACTACGTGTCTTTGTAGTATTGATCCGTCGACCCTTCCTATGTCAACACCGTTCCGTCGTTCTTTATGAAGAGAGATCCGTCTCCTACTTTATCCTCTTCAATTGCCCCCTCACTCCTTGAGTCCGTCGCTAAGAACTAGACGGACTCATGGAGTGGCAATCTTCCTTTTTCATGGCGACCTATTAAGACAGACAGGCTAGGATTATTTATGACTAAGGACACGCGGCCTTTATTGATTAGCTATTCACCCTAAGCGAAGTGTCCCTTCGTATTCTGTGCCCTTTCACTCTATAAAAGTTTGCCTTCTCTTTCTTCATTCTCACCTTCTTTATAGAAATTTTGCAATCGGAGCACCATCGTCATTTTCATTGCGTACTTGTACCGTCCTACTAATATCTCCGTCATCTTATATTCCTTGATCTCGATCCGGTATGTACTCTAAACTTTTTCTCTTTTTTCATGCACTTTCTGTAGATCCGTCAGTGTTTTAGGTTTAACATCATATATAGGTAATGTCTAGTGCGTCGAGTACTCAATCGTTTGTCCGCGACAAGGCGGGCTACGATGAGGGATTCCCGTAAGGTCAAAGAGACCCTGACACTTCAAGTGAAGAAAGAAATTCGTCCGCTACTTCTCCTTCCCTAGATGATGAAGGTTTGGAGTCGGATAGTTCAGAGGAGTCTTCAAGTGATGGCCTAGACGGCGTCGATCCCCCTGTTCAATCTGTAATCGGTCCTAACGGCCTTAGGGAGTTCGTCATGCTACCCTTGTGGATGGTCAATGATTTTAGGTCCACGGTCACAGAATCCCATTTCAAAACAATTAGGGCCAAGTACCAAATTCCTGACAACGTCTATCTCCATCTCCCCCACAAATCCGAGAAATGTTACTACAGGGGGGTTGACGGTGTTGGGATTTATGAGCAAGCGCTAAAGGTAGGGCTCAGATTTCCTCTAAGCTCTCTCCACCGTCGACTACTTCAGTATCTTGGTTTATCCGTCACACAAATCTCCCCAAACGCCTGGAGGGTTTTCATAGGCATGGAGGTCTTGTATGGGGCCATGTCAGACAGTGCACGAAGGCTGACGGTGGAAGAATTTTTTCACTTTTACCGTCCCACTGAGATCATAAAGTCAAAGGGTATGTATAGTTTCGTAGCTAGGAGCCCGTTGTTGAGGCTCGTCCATGACACACCTGACTCGAATAGGGACTGAAAGAGTAGGTATTTTTTCATGGAAGGGGACGAGTGGATGTGTCGTCCTGGGGATAACATATATATGCCTGTCGACACAACATAGGTCATAATGCCTCCATCGGGTATGCAATTGCTTTTAGTTCCCATGTGTTCAAACCTTTCATTTTTTGTAAGTTACTCTAACCGTCTTCTTTTGCAGCTCGAGACCGTCCGCAAGTTACTTTGGAGCAGTAGAGCTTCTTGGAGAGGATTTTTAATAAGACGAAGCTCGAAGAGAGGACGTGGGCACAATTAGTCACCCTCGACATACTCCACTAGTATTGTGAAGGCCCCGAACCAACTTCTGCCACCCATCGTTACGACAGTAGAGTTCGCAAACGTAAGCCCGTCATCAAACACTTTCAGTTTCTTTTACTCATTCTTTTCTAATGCTGCCCATCCGTCTTTTCTTTGCAGAAATGGACGTTGCTAAGAGAAAAGCCTTCATCAAGCAACAAGCAGTAAAGAAGAAACAAGAGGCCAGTTAACAAGCTAAGGGGACGGGTTCATCTGTTCCATCCAAACGGAAGCAACCAGAGAAGATGGACCGTCAACAAAAGAAGCAGAAGACCACCCCTGAGCCCGTCGTAGCGCTGGAGGCTGAGACCAAAAGAACAGTCACTCCCATGGGGCATGGAAAGGGTAAGGGTTTGATGAAAGGTCCAGCTCCTACTGGTGAGAAACCACCCGTCCTCCTGCAAGAAGATTCTGAATATGCCTTGGAAAAACTCTCGTCTATCATTACCGTTGATGATTATGAGGACCTTGGCAACCACGCTACAGAGGCGATAGGAGAGACGGGCCTTTTTACTATTACTCAGGTATTTTAAACCCGTCCTCAACCTTGAAACCATCCTTTCTAATCCGTCGTTTACATCATATTTGTTTTGACTTTGTTTTCAGGCCATGTTGATGATAAAGGGGCTGATGGGTCGTTGTCTGAATCATGAGACAACTTTGGACCGTCTTAGGAAGAAGAATAAGCTAATGGAGGACGAGCTTCATGATCTAAAGGCCTGGAAGATCAATATGGAGAGAAAACTCACCTACTCGGAGTAGGTTAGAGGAGAGCTAGAGAGGCAGACGGAGCAGCTGACACAAATTCTGAAGGATAAGGAAAAGGAGGTGACGGACGCCAGGAATCAGCTTCGTGATGCCAAAGAAGAGGCGATCGGGGAGTATCGTGACTCCGACCTTCTTTTAGCAGAGCTTGGGAGCTCCTTTGCTGACGGGTTTGATGATGCCCTCCGTCAGGTCAAAGCCTCATATCCTGATCTGGACGTGTCCCATGTCTCCATAGATGCCCAAGGGCAGACACTAGCTCACTCCGTCCATTCAAAGAGTACAGAAGATGTGTTTGCCGTCACTGCTCCTCTTGTGGATGAAGGCCAGACTCTTGCTCAAGATCAACTAGACGAAAACCAGAAACTTGAAAGCACTCCCCCCAAGCATCATCAGCAGTATTTTTTTTTTTTTTTGAATGTTAAGGACAAAATTTTAACCGTCGTAATTTGTTTTGTTGAACCGTCGCAATTTGTTTGTGGACATATTTCTTGTAAAATTTAACTAGCTTATTCGCTTGCTTTTATCCGTCGTGCATTTTTTAATTTATTGCTCGTACAATAGATAATCTAATCATGTCGTAGGGGTCCATCCACTATGTGGACATTGTATATTTTTACCCTTATTGGATTATCCGTCCATTATGTGGACTATTTTTCACCTTTGTAGGATGATCCGTCCACTATGTGGACATTGTATATTTTTACCCTTATTGGATTATCTGTCCATTATGTGGACTGTTTTTCACCTTTGTAGGATGATCTGTCCACTATGTGGACTATATTTTTATCCTCATTGGATTATCCGTCCATAATGTGGACTATTTTTCATCCTTGTAGAATGATCCGTCCACTATGTGGACTTAACATATTTTCATCCTTTTTTGGATAATCCGTCCACTATGTGGACAACATATTTTCATCCTTTTTGGATGATCCGTCCACTGTGTGGATATTTTCATCCTTTTTTGGATGATCCGTCCACCGTATGGACTTGACGTATTTTCATCCTTTTTTGGATGATCCGTCCACTGTGTGGACTTGACATAATTTCATCCTTTTTGGATGATCCATCCATTGTGTGGACAACATATTTTCATCCTTTTTGGATGATCCGTCCACTGTGTGGACTTGATAGATTGTGAGCAAAACATGCGTTTCTGAATAAAACTCTTCTTATTATAACAGACTGGTAGACTATTGTTCATAGAAAATAGTAAAAAAACTGTCTTTAGGAAGTAAAAATCATGACTAAATAAACTAGAAATGAGGAGGTAAATGTTGCTGTTGTCTTTTGCCCTTTGTCTACTGGTAGTATTTTTTCAGATGCTCCGTGTTCCATGGATGACTCAGCTTTCTTCCGTCTAGTGTCTCTAAGTAGTACATTCCTTTCCTATGCCATGAGGTGATCCTGTATGGTCCTTCCTAGTTAGGACCCAATTTTCCTTGGGAGACATCCTTTGTTGCACCGAGTACTTTTCTTAGGACTAGATCTCCCACCTGGAAATCCTTGTGCCTAACCTTGGAGTTGTAATGCTTTGCCATCAGGTCTTGGTATCGCACTAATCTCTATGCAGCTGTGGCTCTAACTTCGTCCACAAGGTCGAGCTGTAAACGCAAAGCTTCGTCATTCTTGCTCTTATCGTAGTTCTCCACGCGGTAGCTTGTTAACCCTACCTCTGCCGGTATGAGAGCCTCACTACCATAAGCCAATTGAAACGGTGTTTCCCCTATCGGTGTTCTCACCGTTGTCCTGTACGCCCATAAAACACTTGGTAATTCGTCTGGCCATATGGCCTTTGCCCCCTCGAGCCGGGTCTTGAGAATTTTAAGCAAGAACCGGTTCGTGACTTTAACCTGTCCGTTGGCCTGCGAGTGGGCGGGTGATGAGTAGTGATTCTTGATCCCTAGCTAAGAACAAAAGTCTCTAAATGCGTCGTTGTCAATTTGTTTCCCGTTGTCCAAAACAAGCACCCTCGAAATTCCATACCTGCAAATAATACTTCTCCATACAAAATTACGGATGTTCTTCTCCGTGATAGTGGCCAGAGCCTCTGCTTCTACCCATTTGGTGAAGTAGTCAATACCAACCACTAAGAACTTCAGCTGCCTCACCGCTGTTGGGAACGGACCCATGATGTCTAAACCCCATTGTGCAAATGGCCATGGGGCCGTCATAGGGGTAAGTTCTTCCATTGGCTACCTTATGAAATTGCCAAATCGTTGGCACTTGTCGCAAGCTCTAACGTATGTGTGGGCATCCTTCTGCATTGTTGGCCAGTAGTATCCCACTCAGAGTAGCTTGTACACTAAAGATCTTGATCCAGAATGGTTTCCACAAACTCCTTCATGGATCTCTCTCATTACATAGTCTGCTTCTTCGTGGCCGAGGCATCTTAGATATGGTCGGGAGAATCCTCTTTTGTATAGGACGTCTTTAATCAAGACGAACCGGGCAGCTTTAACCTTCAACTTCCTTGCATCCTCTTTATTGTCGGGTAGCTTGCCTTCCTTGAGATACGCCACTATTGGAGCCGTCCAACAATGCTCATTGCTTACCTCCTGCATGCTAATGTCATCTAATAATGATGAGAGTTGGACGAAGGACAATACCTGTTTAGGGATGATCATGGGTTCAGCCGAAGCTGTCTTTGCGAGTCGGTCGGTTTCTTGGTTCTCCTCTCTTGGGATTTGAATCATCTTGAATTGGAGATTATTCGTTCGACCCTTTACTTCCTCAAGATACCTTTTCATCCTTTCATTCTTGCAATCATAGCTCCCATTAACCTGACTGGCCACGATTCGAGAATCGGAGTAGACGATCGCACTCTTAGCTCCTGCCGCTATCGCAAGGTCCAGTCCCGCTACCAAGGCCTCGTACTCCGCTTCGTTGTTAGTAGTAGCGAAGTCCAGACAGATAATGCATTCGATCTTGTCTCCTTCCGGGGTGTGGAGTACAACTCCAACACCTCCAGCATGCTTATTGGAAGATCCGTCTGTATGAACTCTCCATATGGGCGTCTCTTCTGCCCCCTGATCCTTTGTGGTAGTGAATTCAGCAACGAAGTTTGCCAATATCTATCCTTTCACTGCTGCCCATGGTTGATATCGAATATCGAACTCACTCAGCTCAATTGCCCATAGCGCCATCCGTCCAGCAACTTCGGGACTACTCATTGCTCTCCATAAGGGTTTATCTGTCAGGACATTTATGGTATGCGCTTGAAAGTATGGTTTGAGCTTCCGAGCTGCGGTCACAAGAGCAAACGTGAGTTTTTCCATCCGAGGGTACCTCTCTTCTACTCCTCTCAGCGTCCGGCTTATAAAGTACACAGGCTTTTGTACCTTTCCTTCTTCTTTAATAAGTGTTGCACTGACCGCGGCTAAGGAGACGGCAAGGTACAAGAACAATTCTTCCCCCGGCATAGATGGGCTAAGCAACGACGGAGCGGAGAGATACATCTTTAATTCTTCAAATGCCTTTTGGCACTCATCTGTCCATTCGAATGGTCTCTTCAGTGTGCGGAAGAATGGGAGGCAATTGTCCGTTGCTCTTGATACGAACCTGTTCAAGGCTACTATCTTCCCGGTCAAGCTTTGTACTTCCTTTACCGCCCTTGGAGGAGATAGTTCCATGATCGCCTTTACTTTTTCTGGGTTGACTTCAATGCCTCTCTGGGATACCATAAATCCTAAGAATTTTCCTGCGGTTACTCCGAACGCGCATTTGTTCAGATTCAGCTTCATTTTGTATGATCGAAGAGTATTGAAAGTCTCCTGGAGGTCCCTCAGGTGATCAGACACCCGCACACTTTTTACCAACATATCATCTACGTAAACCTGCACGTTTCTGCCAATTTGGTGCGCGAACATCTTGTTCATCAATCTCTGATATGTGGCCCCTACATTTTTAAGCCGAAAGGCATTACCTTGTAGCAGAAAAGCCCCTAACTCGTTACAAACGAGGTTTTCTCTTGATCAGCCTTATCCAATTTGATTTGATTGTAGCCGGAGAAGGCATCCATGAAGCTAAAAAGTTCATGCCTTGCGGTGGAGTCTACTAGGGTGTCAATACGTGGGAGTGGGTAACTATCCTTAGGGCAGGCCCTATTCAGATCTGTGAAGTCAACACACATTCTCCACTTTCCGTTGGCCTTCTTGACCATTACTACATTTGCCAACCAATCAGGGTAGTACACCTCGCGTATGAAGTCTGCTTCTTGTAGCTTCCGTACTTCTTCTGCTATGGCTCGATCTCGTTCGGGGGTGAACACTCGTTTCTTCTGTCGGACAGGAGAGAAAGAGGGTGACACGTTCAACCTGTGAACTATGACCGTTGGGTCTATCCCCGACATATCCTCGTGACTCCATGCAAAGACATCTTGATTTTCTATGAGGAACAATGCAAGCACTTGTCAGACTGTTTGGTTGGCCAAGGTGCCGATCCTTGTGGTTCGTTCTGGCCTATAATCATCCAGTTGTACTTCTTCTAACTCTTCCACCGGTTCAACCACCGCCCTTTGTTCCTCGATGCTCATTGCTTGTAGGTGGTCATCCATTTCCATCATGGCGATGTAACATTCCCGTGCAGCCACCTGATTTCCGCGCAGCTCTCCAACTCTGTATTCGGTGGGGAATTTGACCATTAGATGGTAGGTAGAGGTAACAACCTTCCATGCATTGAGAGTGGGCCGTCTAAGGATGGCGTTATAAGCAGAAAAGTAGTCGACCACCAGAAAAGCTACATCCTTGGTTATTTGCTGTGGGTAATCCCCGACCATCACAGACAACGTGACGACACCCAAAGGGTAGACCCTTGTCCCTCCGAAGCCAACAAAGGGTGCATTTTTTGGGACCAGTCGTTCTCTACCAATCCTCATTTGCTGGAACGCGGGGTAGTAGAGGATATCCGCTGAGCTTTCGTTGTCCACCAAAACTCGATGCATGTTGTAGTCCCCTGCCCATATGCTAACGACGAGCGCGTCGTCATGTGGGTGGTGAAGGCGTTGCGCATCTTCTTCCGAAAACCCGATGCTGGGGTTATCTCGTCGTGTCACTTTCAGTGAGGAACCTGTCGACTGGACACTTTAAACCATCCGTAAATAGGTCTTTCTGGCCTTTTTGGATAACCCTGCTGAAGTAGTGCCCCCTACAATCATCCATATGTCTCCTACGGCCGGTCTGGGACGTTCACTCTCCCGTCGTTGATTTTGTTCCTGGAGTTGATCTGTTCTCTCCTTCCTCACAAATCTCTGCAACCTTCCTTGCCTAATAAGGGCTTCAATTTATTATTTTAAATCATAACAGTCCGTCGTATCGTGGCCATGATCGCCATGAAAACGGCAGTATCTGTCTTTTGGCCTCTTATTCGGATCTCCCTTCAGCTTATCGAGAAACGTCAGGGTTCCTTCATCTTTGATCTGCATTAACACTTGGTCGATTGGGGCTGTGAGAGGGGTGAAGTTCGTGAATCTTCCAGTAGGCGGTTTGGGTCGTCAATCTTCTCATCATTCTCCGGTTCTAGCCATCTTTCGTCCCTTATCCGATCGTATATCCTCCTGCCTTTCCCTTTTTCTAGGTTTTTCCTCTCGAGCCAGCAAGGCATCCTCTGCATTCATGTACTTCGCTGCCCTGTAAAACACTTCGGACATAGTCTTTGGGTCGTTCTTGTACAGAGAAAACAAAAACTTACCCTTTCGCAGCCCGTTTGTGAACGCTGCTACAAGTATCTTGTCATCTACCTCGTCTATCGAAAGGGCTTCCTTGTTAAAGCGGGCTATGTATGATCTTAAAGTCTCGTCTTCTCGTTGCCTAATGTTCATCAGACACGTAGTAGACTTCTTATGCCAGTGACTCCCAATAAAGTGTGATACAAACTGTGCGCCCAATTCCTTAAAAGTGTCGATGGAATTAGGTGTCAGCCTACTATACCAGTCCCTTGCAGGCCCTTTCAATGTGGTGGGAAAAGCCCTACACATGATTTCATCCGGTACACCCTGAAGATGCATTAAGGTCTTGAAAGATTCCAAGTGATCCAATGAATCCTTGGATCCGTCGTAATTCTCCACCTAAGGCATGTGAAACTTTGGGGGTAGGGGGCATGAACTTATGAGCGCTATGAAAGGCGAATTTGTTCTATGGACTAGGTCGTCCAAGTCGCTGGAGATTCTTCCTCTGAGGGCATTCATCATCACATCCATACGTTCCCTCATCTCCTGCATCTCAGCTGTTATGTGAGTTGGTAAGGTGTCCGAGATGGATGGCCGGTTGGTCTCCTGCCGCTCTGGTCTAGTTAGAGCGTTGCTACCCTCAGGCCTTCCGCGTTCCTCCCCTCCGCACTGGCACCTTCCTGGTCTTCCTCTGGTGCGCTTGGGTGTGCATTCCTTTGCCGCAGTTGCTATTCTAAATCATGATTCTGCTTGGTTAGGCGCTCAACTACCGCCGCAAGCATTTGGACTTGCCTCTCTAGAGATGTGGCGTGCGGTTCATCGCCTTGATTGTTGGTTGTTGCCATCAATCGAGTGAGTACCATGCAACTTTTTGTCTCAAGGATAGAACAAAGGCTAAACAATTTTCCCACAGACGGCGCCAACTGATGATGCCGAAGAAATCACCAGTAAGCTGTAAGCACTCCTAAACCGAAACAACACCTGCAAAAAGAAAAGAGAAGACCTAACAGAAAGCACTGGTGTGGTGCCGGCCAAAAACCCTTCGAAGGTCAAGTTAAAGTCCTTTACAACCCTAGAGTGCTAGAGTTGAGTTAATTATGCGTACCTTGATTTACAAGGGTTTTGGGGTATTTATATTGGTGTAGGGTTATCATCCACGCCTTGGCTAGGAAACCCTTTACTTTTAGGATAATACTTCTTTCCTTATAGCGTTCTTTTCCATATAGGAGTCTTTTGATTATGGTCAAACGTGTAACGCAAGAACTCCTTTTATTCACATTTGTGTGGAGATCAAGCAAAGCCATATCAAACTTATCACGAGATGCAAGTTGATTCCGATTAGGAACCCATGAAGCCTAATCAATACCGATGGAGACCAAATGTTACAACCGTCCACTACTTGTCCTTGTAGTATTGATCCGTCGACCCTTTCCATGTCAACACCGTTCCGTCGTGCTTTACGAAGAGAGATCCGTCTCCTACTTTATCCTCTTCAAGCAACATTCTTCTTAATTTGAGGTACATCTTAGAACTTTTAGTCCATAAAATTTTATAAACATTACAATCTCTTATTAGATTTCAAGGTCATGGAATTTGCCAATCTAAATCCTAACAATCTCCTTCTTTGGTAATGTTGTGACCATCTCATTTCTCTTTCAATCTTTTCATTTGTTCATATGTGAGTTCTAAAGAAATGTGCTTGGTCATTTTTGGTTTCCTTCAATTGTAAAACTTCCTCTCTAACTAGACTTTTTATATTCCTTGTCTTTGAGCTAGAAGATGTGATCATGGTATTGTTGCAAAAGGAATGTGTTTATCTCGCTTTTCAAAAGTTCCTCGGTTGTTTATTTTAGTTTGTCAAAATTTGAGATTTGCATTGGTCAACTTTATTATTGACACTAGTTGCAAACTCACGCAATACATGAGAAAATATAATATAATTATTTTATAAGAATATATGTAAAATTTGCTGATTACATAATGCATTTTTTATATAAAATATTTTCTATTTTTTATAATGTATAATGTAATGGAATATATAATGTATTTTGCATTTAAGAATAATTTAATAAAAAGACTTAAATTACATGATTTAATTATTATAATAAAAAGACTTAAATTACAATAATTTAAATGTGCACCCCCATTCTATGGACAACATGTAACATGTTATATTAAGTTTAAATTACTATTTAAATTTAGAATTGAAGTATATATTTCTTTCTTTCCAAATATAAGTGTAAGAACACAATTCAAATTCCCAATCTAAGGTTGGAAATGGGCTTGAAAGGCCCTTTTGCAATAAATTTGTAGAGAGTGGGTTTGTAATCTAGTTCTCAAGGATGGTTTTAAATAACATAGAAAAGAACGGGCTCCGGGCCCAATGGCACGAAATAAAGAGTTATTTGTAAGAGTATAACTAAAAGCTCCTCCTCGGACACAATCCAAGGATAGTTTATAATATTGCTTCCTAAGGTTGGTTACAATTGTAGATTATCATATACTATTGTCTTTATTCTTTACAGAAAGAAGCCCTCCCCTTGATCCAAAGGTCTTTCCCTTTATTTATACTTCTTCTTCTTCTCTTTATCATCTTCCACCTCATGGTTGTAACGCTGGCTTGGGATATTTGTCCCATCAATTCTCCTCCAAAGTCCGCTGGGGTCAGGGACCAAGTTCCAAACCTCATGCTCAGGTCCCATCTTTCCATCTATGCAGTCAGTATATCAATTACAGAGCTTTTAATGTATGGGCGGTGGTAGCAGCTTTACCTTAGATATTCCACCGCTCTTCCTATTGTCCTCCACATGTACTGTGTCTTCTCGTACTCATAGGATTTCTTATAACATAGCCCGGGTACACTAAACCTCTCTTCTTATGACCTCGGCTTAAAAACCCAAGGACAAATATATTCCTCAAACGTAATTGGTCACTCGTTTATCATATCTTTACTTGACATTTTCTTTATGAGGTACATTCATGTACTCCTAGATCATTTGATGTCCTCGGATTTGGGTTTTTAGCCCAAAAGACTTTGTTGGGCCATCCTTGGTAAATTACTGGGCCCAATGCCCCTACAATAACCCCTCAAGATTCTTTATTTCTTCACCTCGGGAGGAAAAGAGGATCTCGACTTAAATCTCCTTTTTGTCTTGCGGATTTTTGGCAATATTGCTGACGAGGACAATGACTTTTGAATTGCCCGTCGCATGTTCCCGATGCTCCGGCATGTGAAGCACCCCTGAATTAATTTTTGGCATCTCTATGTCCCCCATGTTTCAACGATGTGACACATATCCAACGGTTGAGAGCCATTCCTGGGTTGAGGCGGGAATTCTCCCACTTCATAACTCCTTTTGATATATAAATACTAATTTTCTTCAAATCTTTCACACTACAATAACCTTATAACGTACCTGCCACATTTGCTACCTTCACGTGCCTTCTCATTTTACCAAATACTTTGTCCGAGGTGACCGTGCCTTCTTCTTTTTTTAAAGTAAGTTCTCTCATACTCTCTCCCCTTCTTGTCAGCTCTTTGTTTCTTTTGTTTTCTTTCTTTCCCTTTCTTTTTCTTTTTCTCTGTATCTTTCGTCCTCGGCATAGTTCTTTTTTAGTTTCTTCGCACCCCCCTTTTTCAAAGATGGGTAGATTTGTGTCCCTAGTGGATTCAAACGAAAAAATAGAACAGTTCAAGGCTAAGTACCGAATCCCCTCAGACGTATCTATTAGGTACTGTAACGAGGAGGAATATTTTGAAAAAAGAAAAATAGGGGAGGTAGTAATCCCGATGATTGCATTCATCGAAGGGGGAATGAGAATCCCCATGGGAACCGTGACTAGGGATTACCTTAGGGCTTTTAGATTAACTCCCACCCAGTGCGCCCCAAATCTCTTTAGGATCTTAGGTTCCATAGACGCTTTAAACGAGAGGATGAACCTAGGGCTCACTCATCACGACGTGAACTGGGTTTATAACCTCCATTACCTGACAAAGAAAGACGAATATTACCTAAAATCTAGATACCCAGAAGTTAGGCTAATTCAGTGTCTGCCCGAATCTAATAAGGGTCTAAAAAACGACTTCCTGATCGTATCAGGAAATTGGCACGACAGCTTACCCTGTCCGACAAGGGAGGGGACTCCAGGTGAAGTTTTTGGTTTTTTATCTAGAACCCTAAAAACCATTATTATATATTTTTTCTTTTTTTTTGTCTTCTTATTTATTCTTACCCTTTTCCCTTTGGATAATTCTACAGATCCACACGCAGCGGATCGTCATCCTTTCCTTATCGATTTTGGACGTTTGGACAGGATCCTACAAGCCGAAGTTTTTGTGCATACTGACAGCCAACTCCGAGCGGCTCATCTCATCCTCGGCTACAATCCAATTTCCAAAGCCTTTCAGCCACCGAAGTGCATGATCAAAGCCAAGGACCCCCGCCTTCCTCGGATTAGCGTTGTCGTTTTCCTGCTACCGGAAGGGGCTCCTATTCCCCAAGGTACTCTGATCACTCAACAAATACAACCACCACAACCTGTTCTAGTTGGGATTCCCTTAGTCCCTATTCCCACACAATCCGTACTTGGTGAAGCCACATCTTCCCATCCTACTGTAAAGGAAGAAGAAAACATCGTTGAGGTATCTGATTCCGAGGATGAGTTTGAGGTTTTTAACCAACCCCACTCTCCCAAAGACTCAATTTCTATCCTCGGCACCTCTTCACAAGTCTTGCCAGCCATTGTTCACCAATCCGATAACATGGGCATTCAGCGCAAGGTCAAGCCCAGTTTAAAAGATGTGCTTGAGGGTCACACAGGCTCTCAAGAGCCTCCTAAGGAACTGCGCCCTAGGGCCCAAGATAAGGGTGCTGACAAAGGCCCTGAGTCTAGGCTCCCTCCTCCTCCTCCTCCTCCCCAAACTCAACGTACCAATCCGGCTGACCTTTAAAGGAAAAGGGATCAGCAGAAGGGAAAGGAAGTGATGGAGGTAAGGAAGGGCTCTCTTTCTAAAGAGCCCGAGATTGAAAAGGGTAGTAAGCAGGCCCGCACGATGCAGACCAGGTCGGACAAAAGGACCGAATCGCAGGTGACTGTGCAGGCTCCTCTATGGCTCCCTGACATGACCATGGACGACCGGGCTATTACCGTGAAGGGGTCCATCAGAGACTCTGATGAGGGGACTACTGCGTGCGTGGCAGACCCATTGGAGCAAGCGTTGCTGCTCCCTGAGGACATGGGTGAGCTCAGAAAGAAAAGAGACCACAATGTCTTCATGATTTTGAAGAAGGAGCTTGCGATGGTAAGTTTTTCTTCTAAGCCTTATCTATTTTTATTGTATATATATATATATATATATATATATATATATATATATATATATATATATATATATATATATATATATATTTTATAAAACTTACACACACACACACATATATATATATATATATATATTGTTCACAGGCTGTTCAATCTGCCCATAGGGCAGAAGAGATTGCCATCAGCTCATACAAGTCTCTGAGGGACGAGGAATCAAGGCGTGAAGCCGCCCAAAGGATCTCAGACATTCAGAAGAAGAAGCTGCAGGTTGTCTCAGCCAAGTTGGTTAAGGCAGAGAGTGAAAGGTCAGGTTTAGAGGCTGATCTCAAAACAACCACTAAACAAGTCGAGGACTAGCGACTGATGCTCCGACACGCCAACGAGAACCTCGCTGCAGCACAAAAGCTTATTGAAGATCTGAAAAAAGATCTGAAGGAGTCTGAGAGGGTTAAAGAGGAGGCCATCAAGGGCAAAAAGAAAGCCCTTGAAGAAAAGGAAAGAGCTGAAAAGGCAAAAGAAGAGGCTGAAAATTCAAAGGAGCTAGCTGAACAAGAAGGTTATGAGATAGGTGTGAAGGAGATCACGGAAACCTTCAAGGCTCAGGTTCCCGAGGTATGTAGACATTACTGCCTCCAAGTGTGGAACGAGGCACTTTCCCAAGCTGGGGTTGATGCTTCTTCTACTCTTTAGAAAGTAGAGAGTGTCTACTATCCTCCAGCAATTCGAGCTTCTGACGTTCCTCAAGCTGACAATGAAGTTGCCCAGGTATCATCTGAGGATAAGAGAGGTGAACAGTCCGAACACTCAGCTCTTTCTGAAGATCTCCTCAAGCCAGTTGATCCAATACAAGAGAAGGCACTAGAAGACATACAGCCTTCAAGTGACCTTCAGGAATCTTCCAAGGATGAGCTGGGTGACCAAGCAAATCCATTAACTTTGAAGGATGATTCCAAAGGCAAAGGAATTGCCGATGAGGCCTCGGTGCAGCTCCCACCTCCTCAAGACCCTAAAGGCCCTCTGAAGATAAAATTGAAGCAGTGACTGCTTTTCCTTAGTTTTGGTTTTTTTTCTTTATTTTCTGCTAAGTGTAATTTCGCAAGTTCCTTGTAATTACAAAATACTTTCTGAATCTACTACAAGTGCAAGTTCTTTTTTGTTTGATGGCCTTCACTTTTTTTTTGTTTTGCCATATCTTTAGAACAATAATCCTTTCACCCTTATTAATTTACTAAAGTCAAAGCCAAAAACTGGATCAAACTTGATACTATAGGCAGGTTCAATATGCTAGGAGATGCATTAAGTGATGCTCATGGATTTCTTATCCATTTATCACTATCTCAGGGAGACTTTTAAGCAGTTGATTTTTCATTTAGACCTCTAGTTTGATTTATGTCAAATATATGAAATAAGGTATATGGTCTAATGACCTAGGCATACCAAGCTTTGATACTTTAAGAAAAAGAAAAGGAATGTTAATTTTCCCAAAGTAGATAGTCTGAGGACCAGACATAACTAAGGTTCTGTTTAATACTTGGTAAAAAATATTAATTTAGACGAGGTATGTGGTCTGAGGATCCTGGCACACCAAGCTTTAGTTTGATACTTAGATGAAAACAATTGAAATGTTAATTTTCCCAAAGTAGATGATTTCAGGACCAGACACAACTAAGGTTCTGTTTAACACTTGATAAAAAATATCAATTTAGACGAGGTATGTGGTCCGAGGATCCAGGCACACCAAGCTTCAGTTTGATACTTAGATGAAACAGTTGAAATATTAATTTTCCCAAAGTAGATGATCCGAGGACCAGACATAACTAAGGTTCTGTTTAACACTTAATAAAAAATATCAATTTAGACGAGGTATGTGGTCCGAGGATCCAGGCACACCAAGCTTCAGTTTGATACTTAGATGAAACAGTTGAAATGTTAATTTTTCCAAAGTAGATGATCCGAGGACCAGACATAACTAAAGTTCTGTTTAACACTTGATAAAAAAATATCAATTTAGACAAGGTATGTGGTCCGAGGATCCAGGCACACCAAGCTTCAGTTTGATACTTAGATGAAACAGTTGAAATGTTAATTTTCCCAAAGTAGATGATCCGAGGACCAGACATAACTAAAGTTCTGTTTAACACTTGATAAAAAATATCAATTTAGACGAGGTATGTGGTCCGAGGATCCAGGCACACCAAGCTTCAGTTTGATACTTAGATGAAACAGTTGAAATGTTAATTTTTCCAAAGTAGATGATCCGAGGACCAGACATAACTAAGGTTCTATTTAACACTTGATAAAAAATATCAATTTAGAAGAGGTATGTGGTCCGAGAATCCAGGCACGCCAAGCTTCAGTTTGATATTTAGATGAACGAAGATAATGAACGCAATGCAGTTTTTAACAAAAATGGCCGAAGGGCCTTTCATTTAATAATAGTACCTTCGTAGGTTATTTACATTCCAAAGACATTGTACAACATGTTCGTCCAAATCCTCAAGATTGTAAGCCCCTATTCCTGCAACCGAAGTAATACAATAAGGTCCTTCCCAATTGGGCCCTAGTTTTCCCCATGCTGGGTTCTTTGTTGTGCCTAAAACTTTCCTCAAAACCAAGTCGCCAGGTGCAAGAGGTCGCAACTTTACATGAGAATCATACCCATGTTTGAGCTTATGTTGATAATAAGCTAGTTGAACCATGGCATTCTCCCGTCGTTCCTCAACTAAGTTTAAATTTCTCCTTAATAGATCATCGTTGCTATCTGGAACGAATGAGCTTTTCTTTAGGGTTGGGAACCTAGTTTCTAGGGGTATTACTGCCTCGGCTCCATAAGTCATGGAGAAGGGCGTTTCTCCTGTGGATCTTCGTGGGGTAGTTCGATATGTCCACAAGACATGTGGCAGTTCTTCCACCCACCTTCCCTTAGCGTCACCCAACCTTTTTTTGAATCCATTAACTATCACTTTATTGACGGCCTTGGCTTGGCCATTCCCTTGAGGGTAAGCTGGAGTGGAATATCTATTCGTGATGCCCAGATCACAACAATATTTCATAAAGGCTTTGCTATCAAATTATAAACCATTATCTGAAATGAGAGTATGAGGGATGCCAAACCTGGTAACAATGTTTTTCCATACAAATTTTTTCGCTTCCATGTCTCTGATATTCGATAATGGCTCAGCTTCAACCCATTTGGTAATATAATCTGTTCCGACGAGGAGCCATCGCCTGTTTCCTGTTGCTTTTGGGAAAGGTCCAACAATGTCCAAGCCCCATTGAGCAAAAGGCCAAGGGCTAGATAGAGGATTAAGGACACCTCCTGGTTGATGTATGTTTAAAGCGAATCTTTGACATTGGTCACACTTCTTCGCATAATCCTGCGCCTCCCTCTGCATATTGGGCCACCAATAGCCCTGAGTAAGGACTCTATGAGCCAAAGACCTTCCCCCAGTGTGACTTCCACAAATCCCTTCATGCAACTCTTCCAAAAGTAACTCCGTTGCCTCGGGGTGCATACATAACAAATATGGTCCCGAAAAAGAGCGTTTGTATAATTTCTGGTCCTCGGATAACCAAAACCGAGTTGCTTTCCTGCGAATTTTATCTGCTTCGACTTTTTTTTTAGGCAAGATATCATCTTTGAGAAAAGTTACTATTTGATCCATCCAACTAGGCCCTGTCCTAATTTGAAGAATTCGAGTGACGTTACCATTCGTCTTAGCAGGTTTCAACAGATTTTCAACAAGGATAACCCGCGGTAGGCTTTGCGCCGAGGATGTTGCGAGTGTGGCTAATGAATCGGCATGGGTATTCCAACATCTAGATACATGTAATAAAGAAAAAGACTCAAATTTAGATTGCATACATCTGACTTGGGTTAGGTATCCTTGCATTCTTGAATCTCTTGCTTCTAGCTTCCCTTCTACTTGGCCTACCACCAATAATGAATCCGAGAACATTTGTACCATCTTCCCTTCCATTTTATGAACCATGTTCATCCCTGCAAGGATGGCCTCATATTCTACTTCGTTGTTAGTGGCCGAGAACCCCAATCTCAAAGATTTCTCAAAAGTAATTCCCTCCGAGGATACCAAAACTAGTCCCACACCAAATCCTCTCTGATTTGCTGCTCCATCAACGTGCACTTTCCATAACGGAGGCTCTTTGCATGAAATCATGCCTATTGATTTTTTACCCACACCTGATCCTTCAATATATTCTTCTAATGAGGGCTCAGTAAATTCTGCCACAAGATCCGCAATGACTTGCCCCTTTATAGAGGTGCAAGGCATATACTTGATGTCAAAAGCTTCTAGGATAGTGCCCCATTTCGCAATTCTTCCCATATAATCTGCACTCTGAAGTATAGATTTGAGAGGGAGTTGTGTAAGGACAACCACCGTATGGGATTGGAAGTAATGAGGAAGCCTTCGTGTAGCATGCACCACCGCTAAAATAGCTTTCTCCAGTGGCAAATAACTCACCTCGGCTTCATGCAAAGACTTGCTTACATAATAAACTGGCCTCTAGATATTACTATCATCTCGTATAAGAACCAAACTAACTGCATGATTAGCTACTGCAATATATGCAAACAGAATTTCATCAATTTCTGGCCGAGACGTAATGGGTGGTTGCGAGAGATACTCTTTAAGCTGTTGAAAAGCCACCGCACACTCCTCGGTCCATTTAAAACCCTTCCATTTATTCAACAACTGAAAGAAAGGCCTACATCTGTCCGCGGACCGAGATATAAATCGGTTGAAGGCAGCGGTCATACCTGTTAGTCTCTATACTTCTTTAGGATTCCGAGGTGGGTGTAAGTTGTTAATGGCCTTAACCTGAGTAGGATTCACCTCAATTCCTCGGTGAGTTACCATATAGCCTAGAAACTTGCCCGATCCCACACCAAAAGAACATTTAGAGGCATTAAGTCGCAACTTATACTCTCTTAGCATTTGAAAAGTGTTGCTCAGATCTTCCAAATGCGTAGAAACTGCTTTACTCTTTACCACCATATCATCCACATATACCTCAATAGTCTCTCCCAGCTGTGTCTCAAACATTCTCGTCATCATCCTTTGATAGGTAACCCCTGCGTTTTTCAAACCAAAGGGCATTACCTTATAATGGTAGTTTCCTGTGGGAGTGACAAATGCAGTCTTCTCCTGGTCCTCCACAGCTAAAGGTATTTGGTGGTAACCTTGGAAAGCGTCAAGAAAACTCATCCGAGGATGTCCAACAGTAGCGTCCACCAATTGATCAATCCAAGGCATTGGGAAAAAGTCCTTCGGGCAAGCTTTGTTCAAATCTGTGAAGTCCACACAAACTCTCCATTTTCCATTCTTCTTTTTCACCACTACCGTATGGGCTAACCATTCAGGATAAAAAACTTCTTTGATAGCACCCGCCTTCTTGAGTTTCAGCACTTCCTCTTTCACAGCCTCGGAATGCTCTTTAGAGGACCGCCGAGGTGGTTGCCTCCTTGGTACTACAGCTGGATTGACCTTTAAATGATGACAAATGAAACTTGGATCAACTCTAGGGGCCTCATAAGCATTCCATGCAAATACGTCCATGATTTTTCTTAAAAACAAAATCAGCTCTTCCTTCTCCTCCTGTGGCAATTGAACCCCTACCTGAAATAACTTCTCAGGGTCGTCGTCTATGAGAATCTTCTCCAATTCCTCACATGCAAGTTCATCTACCTTGGCTGCGCCAAAATACTTTGATTGCTACGCCTTTCCGCTAGCTGAGGACGAGGACTCCGGCTCAGGTTGACGCAGAATTGCAGCCGTGATACATTGTCGAGCCACAGATTGACTCCCAAGTAGCTCCACCACCTGGTCTCCAGAATGAAACTTAACCTTAACATGCAAGGTTGAGGAAACAGCTCCCAACGCATGCAGCCAAGGTCTTGGCACAATTGCCGTGTAGGGAGAATAGTCATCCACCATGATGAAATCTACGTTTACCACCTCTGGGCCTGATTGTACAGGCAGTCTAATTTGCCGTTTTGGAACGACAACCTTTCCTTCGAAGCTTATCAAGGGTGAGTCATACGCCATAAGATCTTCAAGCTTTAATTTTAAACCTCTAAACAAGTCAGGGTACATGATATCTGCGCCACTGCCTTGATCGACCATCACCCTCTTCACATCATAGTCCCCTATTCTTAGGGTTACCACCAAGGCATCATCATGAGGCTGGCTAGTCCCCACTTTGTCCTCTTCCGAGAAACCTAAAACTGGTAGGATATTCTCCTTAATTCTCTTCGGCTGATCCCTTGACTCCTCGGCCAAAGTCCGAGCCACTGACATCACACTAAAGGGAGCTGAGCCAGTCCTTCCAGGTGCCGCAAAAATTACATTGATTGTACCTAGAGGAGGCCTTGACGAAGGGCCACCGTGGTTTGCCACTCCTGATTGGTTTCCTTGCCCATTAGGCTGATACAGGAATTGCTTTAGCTTTCCCTCTTTAACCAACTGCTCTAAATGATTCCACAGAGTGCGACAATCCTCGGTGGTGTGACCCCTCTCCTAGTGATAATGGCAATGGAGATTTTGGTTGCGTCTCAGAGGGTCCCCTGCCATCTTATTTGGCCATTTGAAGAAAGACACATGCCTGATTTTCTCCAACAGCTGCTGCACTGGTTCTTTGAAAACGGTGTTGACCACCTGTGGGGGCATATGACCAGCTTGTCTAGAAAAATCTCTTGTAGGCCTATTGTTGTTGTATCTGTCCGACCTGAAATCCCTCCTTTCCTGTGGGATAACCTTCGTCTTACCCTTCCCCTGCTGCTGATCTTCCTCAACCCTTTTGTACTCGTCGATGTGATCCATAAGCCGACGCACGCTTTTGACAAGCTTTTTCGTCAAAGACTTCCTTAAGTCATGCTCCGTCGATAGGCCGACCTTGAAGGTCCTTATCGCCACATCGTCGAAGTCCCCGTCAATTTCATTGAACATCTCCCAATACCTATCCGAATACATTCTTAAGGTTTCCCCATCCCTCGTGGCCATGGATAATAATGAATCCAATGGCCAAGGAACTCTACTGCACGTGATGAAGCGAGAACCAAATGCTCTAGTAAGCTCTTTGAAAGAGCTAATAGAGCCTACCCTCAAGCCATCAAACCGTCTCATGGCCACAGGCCCTAGGCTAGAGGGGAAGATCTTGCATATCAAGGTCTCATTCTTGGAATGTACTACCATTCTTTAGCTGAAATGGCTCACGTGCTCCACAGGATTCGTCCGGCCATTGTAAATAGTGAAGGCCAGTTGTGTGAAGCGCCGAGGTAACCTCCCTTCCTCCAGTCTACGCGTGAAGGGTGACTTGAAGATTTGGTGCAACGCCCTACCCATCGCATCATTTCCTAAGCCCTTAGAGGAGAAGTCCCTGCCATGCCTCCCATGCAGGTTGTCCTCCTCGGAAGAAAAAGATTCACCCGGGGGAGTCCTAGACCTCTGCCTGTAATTGTCATCCTCGGATCCTTCCGAAGAGGGGTCGGAGACCGAAGGAGTTCGCCTTCGCCTTTCGTGACGTAACTGTCTTTTCAGGCCGTCAATCTCTTTCTGCATGGCCTTGGTATTCCTCTCGTGAGGACCTCTACTTCCTCCTTGTGAATGACTCGTACTTCTGATAGTGTGCGTAGTATGTACACTACCTTCCCAGTTCTCTCCGTGATCAGGATGTAAGGAGTGATCCTCATGCTGGGAGCCTACGGACTCCGCACTGCGTTGTGGTCCTGAGCCCACCATGATGTTCTAAACTTCCTCAAAGACTAAATTCCCACAAACGGCGCCAATTGTAAGAACACAATTCAAATTCCCAATCTAAGGTTGGAAATGGGCTTGAAAGGCCCTTTTGCAATAAATTTGTAGAGAGTGGGTTTGTAATCTAGTTCTCAAGGATGGTTTTAAATAACATAGAAAAGAATGAGCTTCGGGACCAATGGCATGAAATAAAGAGTTATTTGTAAGAGTATAACTAAAAGCTCCTCCTCGGACACAATCCGAGGATAGTTTATAATATTGCTTCCTAAGGTTGGTTACAATTGTAGATTATCATATACTATTGTCTTTCTTCTTTACAGAAAGAAGCCCTCCCCTTGATCCAAAGGTCTTTCCCTTTATTTATACTTCTTCTTCTTCTCTTTATCATCTTCCACCTCATGGTTGTAACGCTGGCTTGGGATATTTGTCCCATCAATTCTCCCCCAAAGTCTGCTGGGGTCAGGGACCAAGTTCCAAACCTCATGCTCAGGTCCCATCTTTCCATCTATGCAGTCAGTATATCAATTACAGAGCTTTTAATGTATGGGCGGTGATAGCAGCTTTACCTTAGATATTTCACCGCTCTTCCTATTGTCCTCCACGTGTACTGTGTTTTCTCCTAGTCATAGGATTTCTTATAACATAGCCCGGGGACACTAAACCTCTCTTCTTATGACCTCAGCTTAAAAACCCGAGGACAAATATATTCCTCGGACGTAATTGGTCACTCGTTTATCATATCTTTACTTGGCATTTTCTTTATGAAGTACATTCATGTACTCTTAGATCATTTGATGTCTTCGGATTTGGGTTTTTAGCCCAAAAGACTTTGTTGGGCCATCCTTGGTAAATTACTAGACCCAATACCCCTACATAACCTAGATAAAATCAATCTAAGACCCAATTAGTCGAAAATATATAGATTGAAGTGCACCAAAATGGATCGAACTAAACTGAAAAGGATTGAAGCGTACCGAATGACCAAGATGAATTGAAATTGACCAATTGGACGGAAATGATATGCTTAACAAGAACGTTACAACTTGCAACTAGAAATATTATGTTTCAACTTTTATATATTATATAATTTGTCTTATGAAATTGTGATATTCTTATCTCTTTCTAAAAGTCGTGTCATATATTTCACAGCATTAAGGAATTACATATTATAAATCATGTCTTTCAATAAATTGTCATATTATCGGGTACGTAATTGTTATTACATTACCAGTCAGTGATTTTTTAGGAAGTACAAAAGTAATTAAAACTAGTTTGAGGCGTAGAGTAATAAGTAGAAAGTATTTTGGAGGCGAAAATTGAATTGGCAGCTTCTGTATAGTGCACTCCATCCCAGCTTATGTATTTTGCTCCTTCATTGCACACGTTAAATCCTGTTTGGCCACATGTAGTATTGGGATTGTAGTTGTATGGCGGTCCTCCGTAGCCACAACATGCCATTAAAGGATTCTCAAAACCTTCAAAAGGAACCATAATCCATTTGAGAACGTGGAAAGTTAATGTTTAGAAGTTAGAACATAAAGTAGAATCTGAGATAGTACGTACCATAATTAGTAGCATGTGCAATGAGATCGTACTTGATGCTATATATGTCCGCATACACAATGGTGACATTTTTCATTTCAGACCTCAGCTCTTCACATAGAGTGCGCAATTGTTCGTTAAACTCTTTTGCTGCATTATTAAGAGGCTGAAGACAACCATACTGATCAAAATCGCTTGCGTTTTTGGTAGTTGTAGCAAGTTTTTGAGGCAAACAACCTAGGGGCCCGGTATTGTGTACCCAAAAATTCTGCCCTCCATGCTTGTATATAGTCTATATTTGGATTAAAGAGAAATCAAACCCATCAGGAGTAAGAGATACAATATAATTTTTTAAAACTATTGAAACAATGTGATCTGGTAATGAAAATTGAAAAATTAAGACTTACCCAGATAGCATTTTTTATTTCGGTGATCATAGATGGGATTTTTTCAATAACTTGAGTGTATGAAAGATAGGTGAAAGAACCAGCTAGATCATTTTGTCCAATGTCAATTGTATAAACTGCATTGTTGAATTCCTCATCTGTAACCAAATCTTTGTAACCTACATCAACGAGTAAGGAAATTAGTATTAAGTTTAAGTGTGAAATTAATCAAAGTAAGTTGTGAATCAACCTTTTGATATTAGCTCAAGGGAACGAGCTCGGAATTGAAGGAGCTGGAGAGCTTGGACGCTCAAACTGAAAGGTTTATACCTAGGTAGAGTAGATGAACCACTTATTGCAAAATTAGCTCCATTTGTGAAATTTGGACCCAAGGATTCCAGGTACGGAGTTAAATAACCAGCATGCAAATTTTCACCTGTGACGCAATCAAAATTAGCTACTGTAGAGTAAATAAGAGAGTTAATTGTTTTGTTATTGACATTTTATTTTGTCCAAACCATTACACCAAATGGTTATAATTTAACGGTAATGGCATCTTTTGTGATTTCTCATGTTTGTGTTCAAACATCTACCTATAAACAAAATTAAAAATTAAAATAGAAATAGATATAAAACCTTCAATTGGAGTATTGGGTAAGGTCTAACTTGGTCTTTATCTGTAATTTCTTCACGTACGGGAGGAAGATAATAAACCCAAAATTAAAGATAACCGTGAAAAAAACATGTTAGACATCTGCATGTATGGCTATATGAGTCTCATAATTAATAATAACAGTGTTCCCTATAATAACAACATAAAAATGACGGATGACTAACAACATTGTGTTTTCAGATATTTCTCAATCTTTACGTGACAAGGTTCAACATATGAGGGACTTCTCAATTGGGCTGCTTGTTCTTATTTGAATGAAAAGTATTACGTCCACAATATTTTCACAACAAATTATAGATGATAAGTTGTTATTGGTTCTAATTGAAATCTACCACTAAAATTACTTTTTCTTTCCATCAATAATAACCTGTAACAATATGTCACTTATGATTTATTGTGAAAATGTTATAAATATAACATTTTTCTATTTGATTAGAGTACGTTCACATTTGCTTGCCCCAAGTTAGGAGCTTTTTTGTTCCTAATTAAATTAATGAGCAAGAAGATTAAATTTAAGAGCAAGAAGAGTAAACAAGAGTTGTAGGTGTAAGTCTCAAGTCCATCCCAAAATAATTACTTATTCTCACGATAATTTTCACTTAAAAGTACCTATAAAATCATCTCTCCTCTTGATATATATAGCAACAATTCATTTAAAATTTTAAAGAATGTAAATTTGTTATATAGAAGAGGATCTTTTTCCCTAAATGATTTTTTTTTTTTTCCTTTCTTTCCGTGAAGCATGGACTTAGTCACTAGTTCTAGACTCATACTGATGGAGGAGGAAAAACAAGGATTATAAAGGAATGAAAACAGAATATGTTGAACTTACAAAGAAAATCAATTATCAAGCGGCCATCGCATAATCGGCCTGATGGCTGATGGAAGAATGTACGACCATTTGGAGGTCCAAAGTTGAGTCCAAGTCCAATAGAGAAACCGCCAGTGTCTGAATTAGAGTCGCCAAAGTTGAACACAACTGGTTTTCTATTGCACTGAGAATGAACAAGAAGTGGAAGGCAAAGACACAGTATCACAAGAAAACCTCGTCCCTTCTCACCCATATCTACCTCACTTTGGTTTTGATTAGAACCACAGAATTAATCTTGTTGTTTATATATAAAAAAGAATGATTAAGGTGGACAAAAGAATAAACAAGCCGAAAACATAACCAAATTTAAAGTTGTCTTACTACTTGTAACTTGTTAATTGTCCTACATCAACATGTGATACTGACAACTGACTGCACGAATTAGCAGATCTCTGCTAGGTACTCAGGCCATGTAATTTTTATTTCCATTGAACAATCCTAAACAAGTAATGATCAATAACAATGGATTTTTTTACTCTTTGTCTGATTATTGAGTCGTACAATTGATTATCAAGCCCGTGAATGTGATATATATAGCCCGTGATACACAGATATAATTAACAAAACAATTATGAAGAGGGGAAGAGCTTGATCCCATTTACTTTCACCAGATGTTCACTTTGGCATGTACAATGCGGCCATGATTACTTTCACAACATGCATTTATTTGGCTACTATATTTTCTGTATGACACATTTTACCCAAATTGTAGCTTCTCATGATTTGATCACTGATTTCATCAAAAAAATGATTTGATCACTTAACGTATACCATGGACCATGATGATAATTTTTCAATACAGAACCCAAATTCCATTCCCCTTCCTGGCCTCTTGTGCAACTTTTCCTTCATGTAAGGTTGAATTTATTCAATCATGTGTTGACTTTATTCCACGCCAAATTTGCTTGTATTTTAGCAATTAGATATCTTGTATTTAGGTAGGAATTATGTAAGGGTAGTGTATGAGAAAGTGTGAAGAAAACTCAAGAAGTGTGCACTTAAAGGAGTCTCACGACTAGATCTCGCGACTGGCAAGTCGCCAAAGTGTCACAAGTGTGAAGCATGCAAGAAGCTGGAGGGTCACGACAGCTGGAGCACTACAGGACAAAAAGTACAGTCTGGCCTGGCAGTTATCTCGCAACTCAAACTCGCGACTAGTTCCGGTCGCGAGGCCGAGTCGCCAAAATGCCCTGTTTGGATGAAATTTGCCTTTTCACATTCCTCACGTACCCTACTATAAATATCCTTATATCCACGAAATCTAGAGAGCTTCTAGAGAGAATTTTGAGAGAGAAACCCTATAAAAAAAAAAAACAAGATTGACTCATCCACAATCTTAATCTTTTGATTCTTCAAATTCCTCTACTCTCGACCTCTCCATTGATACATCCTTGAGAGGTTCATTTGCCAAATCATTATCTCACCATACCCATATCAGTGAGAAGGTATTTTGGTGCTTGGGAAGCAGTTCAGAAAAAACCAATTTAATTTGGTTGATGCAATGGACTTATTGCGGGATTCGGTAAGCTAGAGAATACAAGATTCAGCGTAACCCTGTTGGAGCAAGAAGCTTGGAGGGCTTAGGTGCACTGGGTAGATTAGGCTTTGAGGGTCTATTGCTATTCATGTATCCCAACTACATTCTCTAATGGATTATTTGACCGCTTGGAGGGCCACAGAGAGGTTTTTCGCCGAGTACTTTGATTTCCTCTTTGATAACACATCATTGTGTTATCTTTGTGTTTGCATCTCTCTTCCCTTACTCTTACATTTTAGTTGCTGTTTTGTTGTGATTAATTATGGCTTAGAGTTGTTTATTGTTTTGGGTATTGCTTGTACGTATCATTCCGCACATCTATTGTTTGAGTATAAGCTTGTATCGATTAAGTTTAAATTGAGGGTCTGACTGTTCATTGGTGTTTTATACACTAATTGAACCTTTCAATTGGTATCAGAGCGGGTACAGTTATGTGGTTTCATTACCGAAGTGTGATCCTAGACCCCTTTTGAGATGGAACGATCTCAATCCCTCAATGCACCTCCCTACTTTGATGGGAGCAACTATGCATTTTGGAAAGTCCGTATGAAGGCATTTCTATGCTCCATTGATGATAGTGTTTAGGACACTGTCAAGATAGGATCTCTCCTGATGAATTTCACAGGATCTCTCATGTTACAATTGCCAAAGAGGCATGGCAAATTTTGGAGACAACCTATGAGAGAACCAAAAAGGTGAAGGACGCCAAGTTGCAAATGCTTACCACATGCTTCAAGGAGCTGAAGATGAGTGAAGACGAGTCATTCGACTCATTTTATGGGAAGCTAAATGAAGTGGTAATTGGAAAATTTAATTTAGGAGAAAAGACGGAGGACTCCAAGATTGTGAGGAAAATTCTACGATCTTTACTGAAGAGCTTTCGTGTGAAGGTTACTATCATTAAAGAGAGCAAGGACCTTGATGAGATCAAAGGTCAAGAACTTATTGGCTCATTTCAAACGTATGAGTTGTCTCTACCATCATATAGGAAAAGCAAATCTCTTTCTCTCAAGATGATTAATGAAAGGGTGGAAGCTCAAGACTCCTCGAAAGAGGATGAGATTGAGAAAGAAGTGGCATATCTTGCTAAGAACTTCCGCAAGTTCTTAAAGTTCAAGAAGAATGGAAAGTTTGTTGAGAAAGAAAAAATCTCGAATTCTTGGAAGGAGACAAAGGATTTCAAAAAGAAAGATGGGAAGGATTCTCAATCCCCTCAAGAAATCGTGTGCTACGAATGCAATGGTCATGGACATCTCAAGAAGGAATGTCCCAACTATTTGAGAAGGAAGGGTAAAGTGTATGCCACTACCCTTAGTGACACGAACTCCTCTAATTCAAACTTGGAAGAAAGCTATGACAGAGAGGGAAACTACTCTACATTCATGGCCATTGCTCTCGTACAATCTTTGAATGATTTGAGTGTGCTAGTGGAAGAGCTTGGTAAGCACACCGAAGTGGAGTCGATGGGGATAGTAGAGGAATTCGATGATGATGAAGATAAAGGAACAATGAGATCGCAAAAGATTGCAAGAATCCAACAATTCCCTCCTTGAGAAGACCAGTGAATATGCAAGAGTGACTAGAGCAGCCATTAAGAAAATGAAGAGAGCCGAGCCAGATTACAAAAGTCTTCTAGTGTGGTACAATGAGACTAAATGCGAGATTGAGGCACTAAACGGAGAACTAACTAAAGCCTATTCCATTATCAAGTTCCTTAAGCTGGAAGTGATTCAAGCTAATGCTAAAATGGAGCGGGTTGCCTCCAAGAAGCTTGATGAAGTGCTTGCTCATCAAAAGCCGTTCGCTGACAAAAGCGGATTAGGATACACTAGAGAAAGCAGTTCAAGTGCTAATGTGTCTAAGGGAATGAAGTTTGTGAAAGCAAAGGAACCAATGATAGCAACTCCTATTGTTGAGAAAGTGAAGATGGAGAAGAAGCGGAATGTGACTGCTCATGTCCATGCATTAATATTTCCTATTTGATATGACATTGGTTGGTTGTGTGCATATTTTTTATCATTCTAGCATGTTTTTACTATTTTGTTTGTTGTTTTTAAATGCTTTGCATGTTTGTTTCTTTTTTATCAATCTTTACTTTTTTTTGTGTCAAAAATTCAAAAAAACATAAAAAGTAGAAAATCAAAAAAGTTTGATCGGCATTATTGTGCTTTGTCACACGCATATTTTGCCTTGTACCTTCGTACAAATGGCTTTGTGCATTTACGAGCATAGCTTGTTTTCATTGCACTCATATCATTGTGGGAGAAATCTTAACATCTATGTGACTGTTGTAAATAGATCTTCAAACTTGTCATGAATGATTAGTCAATGTTTTTGTTGATCTTAAGACATGTATAGACTTGTGCCTATATATCTTCCCACTCTTTTATGTTTTTGTTTAATATAGCTTACCTAATGTCAAATCTCAAAAAGAAATAATGAGCTGCAAAAGCTGTCGCATATACTAGTATTCAACTAGGAAAAATGAAAAGTGACTTGTAATGAAAATGTATAATGCCCAAAAGGCCAAAGGCTTGTTTATCAATTTGAAATATCAAAAATTTTAGGCATCGATCTCAAAAAGAGATGTAAAGATCAAAAATGATCAAATGTTATGAATTGTAAAGAAGCCAAATGAAAAGCTTCAAAGTTATGTAATCAATTTTTGTGGGAGGTTATATATGCATATTTCTATAATTGAGATTGGTCGCTCTTTCTAGTGCTAATTGTGTATGGCTTGGTCGAATCGATCATTGAAGCTTCACATTAGACTAAGGACTATCTCATTTTTTATATTTACACACATCACACTTGTCTATGTTCAATGAATGCCTTATTCATTTGTATGATTGTACTTATTTAAATGTGTTGCACATGCTTAATCTTATGCTGATCAAACTCAAAAAGATTTTTGAGTATTTTTATTGTCTTTTGGAAAGTGTTTTGTTTTTTTTTTTTGAAAAAAAAAATCAAAAATTCAAAATTTATGTGCAACTCTGTTTTGGCGATTCACTCGTGGGTTAAGTAAGTTGCGAGACCCTAGTCGCAAGCTTATTTAGAAGCTCTTGCGACTCTTTGGCGAGTCAGTCCGCTAGACGCGAAAAAAACTTAGAAAATTTTTCAAAAATTCTGGGTTTTTGAAATGGTCGCAACTCATTTTGGCGATTAGTTCGCGAGTGAAGCTCCAGTCGCGAGTTTACTTAGAAGGTTTCGCAGGTTCCCTCGCAACTTGCTCGCGAGTGGACATCCTAGTCGTAAAAAACACTTAGACAAATTTTTCAAAATTTATGTCAAGGGATTTTGGTGACTTGACTTGGCGACTTGCTCGCAACTCATTCCAATCGCAAAAAACTTGTGTTTTGCACAATTAGGGTTAAATCAATTACAGTTTGCAAAAACTTTTCAGTTTTCCCTCCCATCAAGTGCGTCTACATTGTCTTGTCTGCCTCTCCCTCTTCCAAAACCTCTATTTTCACTCACAAAACCTCCATTTTGTTCATCAATCCTTCATCACTCGTCAAGAAAATGTATGGGTTCACTTTTATTTCAAAAGCATTTTATGTTTCTAACCCTAGATTTCTTGAATTTTGTGTTTGTGATGAGATTTGAAAATATGGTGTTTGAATATGGTTTTAATGATGTTTTGTTGAGTTTGTCATATGAGTTTTGTTGATCTTGTCAGTGTAATGCTTATTCAACATGCTTTCCATGTTTGTTCTTCATTGTTGTGCATTATACCATGTTTATGTTGTGTTGTGCATATCATGTTCATGATAAAATGTCTCTTAGATGTTTTTGTGTGTTTCTTTGGATTTCATGGAATACAAAGTTGTTGAGATAATCATGTTTCTTTGCTCTTGAAACTTTTTATGATTATGTGGTTTTCCACTTTGCCCTAATTTGCACACTTTTGCATTTGATGCACACACACACACGTTGACATGTTTGAATGCTTATTGTCATGATTCTATCATGTTTTGATTATATATGTTGTCACATGTCAATTTTGTTTGAATGCCCATGTATATATCTGTTTTTAGGATTTTAATTCATTGTCCATTATGTTGGTACTAACCTCTAATAATTCAGTTTGCTATCATATTTTGTGATCTATTTTGTGGTACTTGTTGCTCTCTTTTTTTCAAATTACTCCAAAGAAGAAACCACTGCACAACATTCTGACAAGAGGAAGAAAATGGACAATACTCGCTTTCGCTCCACACAACACTTTGAGTGATACAATCGGCAATTTGAAAAGGCTCCTAGCAGCCAAGAGCGGTTTGTGGACCTATTTGATCTTAAGGATACTTTCATTCCAAGCTGCTTTGAAGAGAGAGGTTGGGAAAAGTTCTTGGTGATCTCCCAATGGTGTGTGAACCACTAATTCGGGAATTCTACGCCAATGTCATAGCACGAGATGATGTCATAAACTGTTGGGTTAGAGGCCATGAATTCACCCTTGAAGTGGAGGATATTGATGAGGTTCTTGGATTTGGAGAAGTGGAACATGGCTTTACTCACTTCAAGGACAAGATGCTATCCAGAGAAACGATTCAATCCCATATTGGTGGAGGTCAAGAAGGGTGATGCCTCAACACATCTGCATTCTCGTCGAATTTATGATGTCTTACATACATCATGATGTTCAATCTATACCTAGTGAAGAAGATGACCACTGTCAACAATGCTAGAGCCATCTTCCTCATGGAGCTTCATGAGAACCTCTGCATTGACATCAGTGCTCATGCATTCAACATTATTGCTGATGAAACAAGGACATCCTCAAGGGCAAAACTCATCTTCCCTAGTCTGATCATGAGGATCATTCATGCAAAAGGTGTGAAAACTCCCCAAGATATCAATGTCATGTCTACTCCTCTAGCTATCAATGCTCTAACCATTAAAAGGATCAAAGTTCGTCTTCCTGGCGATGAAGAAGAGGTTGATCCTACACATGGAGAGCCTATGGACACCAAAACTGAAGCAAAATGACAACCATCAACTTTGGAGTTGTGGTAAAAGGAACAGAGCTTCATCTTCAGCAGCCCCTCCAGATGCTTTCCAGGTCATTCTTGAACGAATTGACAACTTGAGAGAAGTCTAAACTGAGCACTCCAACAGGCTGACTGCCATTCAAGATCAAATCAACTTGCTCACAACCAAGTTTGACAGTTTCACAGACCAGCCTTAGCCCTTTGGCCATTCCGATCAAAAAAGGGGAGTAGTATAGAGTAGCTCTTGAGGGGGAGAACTTTTAGCAGTCTTTATAGTTTATTTTTTTGGTTTAAGTGTGTGTTAGTTTTAAGTATGGGTTTTCATAGCACTTATTTAAGTACTTTGGTTTGGTTTTAAGTAGTCTATGACTTCAGTACTTGTTTTTATTAATACTTGACTATGATGCGTTATGAAGGCATGAATGTTTTAGCTATTTAGACTATGTTTTATTTTGTACCTTTGCTTCGTAGCTATGTAGTACTTTTAGATTATGTATGCATTTTCTTTAGTACTTCACTCTTGTGCCCTTTGTTGGATCTTGTATCCTTGATACAAATAACTTAGTGTTTTTGTATCGGTTGGACATGCAAATGATATTTTGCATCGAGCTTATTAGCTTGCATGCCCGGATGTTCATTACTTGTGTGAATGATAATTGTGATCACTATTTATAGTGATTGTTTGGTCAAGCCATGCCTTATTGTTTCACTATCTATTGCTTGATCGCATTGTGTTTGCTCCATATGTAGTTCAAGATGTTTGCTTACAATGATCTTGTTGTGTTATTGTTTTCAGGTAACTTGTTCATATGGTTTAAGAGCTTCTCAGAATATAGAGTTAGATGTGAGTGAGTTTTGGCAACTGTTCCCAACTCACATTGTAAGTCTAGAGTCTGTTTTTAGGGTTTTGTCACAGAATAGCCAAAGGGGGAGATTGTAAGGTTGAATTTATTCAATCATGTATTGGCTTTATTCTGTGCCAAATTTGCTTGTATTTTAGCAATTAGATGCCCTGTATTTAGGTGGGAATTATGTAAGGGTAGTGTGTGAGAGAGTGTGAAGAAAACTCAAGATGTGTGCACTCAAAGGAGTCTCGTGACTAGATCTCGCAATTGGCTCGCGACTGGCAAGTCGCCAAAGCGTCACACGTGTGAAGCATGCAGAGAGCTGAAGGGTCACGACAGTTGGAGTACTACAAGACAAAAAGTACAGTCTGGCCTGGTAGTTATCTAGCGACTCAAACTCACGATTAGTTCCAGTCGCGAGGCCGAGTCGCCAGAATACCCTATTTAGATGAAATTTGTCTTTTCACATTCCTCACATACCCTATTGTAAATACCCTTATATCCACAAAATGTAGAGAACTTCTAGAGAGAATTTTAAGAGAGAAACCCTAGAGAAAAACAAGACTGACTCATCCACAATCTTAATCTTTTAATTCTCCAAATTCCTCTACTTTCACCCTCTACAATGATACATCCCTGAGAGGTTCATTTGCTAAATCATTATCTCACCATACCCATATTAATGAGGAAGTATTTTGGTACTTGGGAAGAAGTTCAGAGAGGACCAATTTAATTTTACTGATGCAATGGGCTTATTGTGGGATCCAGTAAGCTAATGAAGACAAGGTTTAGCGTTACCCTGTTAGAGCAAGAACCTTAGAGGGCTTAGGTGTACTGGGTATATTAGGCTTGGAGAGTCTATTGCTATTCATGTATCCCAACTCCATTCTCTAGTGGATTATTTGACCGCTTGGAGGGCGGCGAAGAGATTTTTCACTGAGTACTTCGGTTTCCTCTTCAATAACACATCATCGTTTATCAATGTATTTGCATCTCTCTTCCCTTAGTCTTACATATTAATTGCTATTGTGTTGTGATTAATTATGGCTTAGAGTTGTTTATTGTTTTGCGTATTGCTTGTACTTATCATTCCGCACATCTATTGTTTGAGTATAAACTTGTATCCGTTAAGTTTAAATTGGGGGTCTGACCGTTCATTGGTGTTTTATACACTAATTGAACCTTTCACTTGCAAACCTTGACCATTTGGGCTTAGCCCCCCTGGGCCTTAGCCCATGAGAGAAAACAAATAGTATCCTTAGAGCATCACCATCAGCTCTCTTATAAAAAATGTCATTTTGACACACCAAAAGCCTACTTTATTATTTTAACACACCATTTTACAATTCACCATTTATCACATCTTCTATTCTTCAATTCTATACATTAAAATAATATATACCAATATTAAAATAACATTAAAAAAGCCAACAATATATAAAAATACAAAATAAAAAAACCAACCACCTCACCCCAACCCACAGCCCACCCCCGCTACCAGCAACCATCAACACCTCACCCATATCCCACCCTTCACCGTCTCACACCAAAACCCCCACAACAAAACACCAAAACCACCACCACAGAAAAACCAAAACAACAACATAAAACACAACCCAACCGCATCCCACACACCTACCCACCACCGCCGCTAACCCACCCACCAATCAACACCCCACATACCACCCCACCACTGTCTCACACTAAAACCACCACAGCAGAACACCAAAACCACCACCACAAAAACAACAAAAACACAAAGATTGGCATCAGAGATCGGTGATCTAAGAGATCAGAATCAGAGATCGGCGATCTGAGAGATCGGCCATCCGAACCCATCCATTGCCCAACCCACCCATCAAACCACAGCCCAAAAAAGTGAACGAAAAAAAGAAAAAAGGGGGAAAAAAAAAAAGAACCCAAAGTGGAATAGAGAAGACAGATGATCGGCGACGTCAAGTGGTGGCTTTGGTGAGATCGGTGGCGTCGAGTGGTGGCCTTTGGTGATCGGCGTGCTGTGGAAGAGGAATAAAGAAGACAAAGATGAGAGAGAAGACAGAGATGAGAAGACGAAGAGAGAGAGAGAGAGAGAAATCTATTATAAGGAGAGAGAAAAACGCAATAAAATAAGAATATAAATTTTGCAATTGTTATCCGTACCGTCTCATATTTGAGACAGTACTGTAGCGGTGTGCCAAAATTTTTGGCAATTAAAACACCTCATGAGGCTCATATTTTGGGGTTTGGTGTGCCAAATGCCAAAAATTTGGAATATGGCACACCTGCTACGGATGCTCTTTGTACATATTACATTTTTTTTTTTGTGGATATATTAGTATACATTACTTTATTACCTTGAATAGGATAGCTATAAACTCATTAAAAAAATAAAAACTAAAAGCAAAAGCTTAGTAGAGCATTCTTCTATATTAAAATAAATTTGGAAAAAAAAAAAAAGTTCTCTTTCCAACAAAAATGCCTTAAATTCACTATGTAGAGACTTGTAAAATGATTTATGTGTACTTTTAATGACATCATTTACTTAATGAGTTATATGACTTGTTTAAGTAACACACAAGGATGATTTTATAAGTCGTTACATAATAGGTTAGAGGAGATTCTTCCAAATCAATTTGGAAGGAAATTTTGTCCATATAATTATATGAAGATAGTTTTGGGATCTTTCTATTAGTTTAAAATATAATTTTAATACTACTTCATTGATTTTATTTAAATCCCATAATTATGAATTTTTTCAAATTAAACCTAGCACTTTCAAAAAAAAAATTCAAATCATGAATTTCTAATTATATATATGATGTCATTAATAGAAAGTTTTTAAACAAAATAATATCGTATGACTTGGAATAAAATAATATCCATATATAGTAGACAAAAGTGTCTAAATAACTAGGAGTACTGATAAAAATTTCTCAACCCGCTTGACCTGCCTTGCCTAGCTCAGTCCCGTGAAAATTTTTCCCACCTTGAAGAAGAAACGATGCTAGCTAAAACAAGTTCTACCAGGCCCACTCTACCTTCAGTATGTATAAATATTTTTATTTGATTAGTATATTTAAAATTATTTATGTACCTAATTTAATCTTTTTATAGATATCTTATTTACTGTTGAATTTTTTATACTTATTATACCAAAATTATGAGGCTTGCTCCACTTATAGGCCATTAGGCAATTACTTTTTTTTTGTTTTTATGAACATTAAGTAATTAGCTAAGGCCTTCAAGTAAAACAAAGCCTCATAATTTTGGTATAATAGTACAATATCATACTTTTATAGTGACCTTAATAAGATATATCCCATATTCATTATTTATTTTTTATTTTTTTATAGAAATGTAGTCCATGTAGCTTATAATGGAAGAAACTTGTACCCTTTTTTTTGTTTTTCTGTCTATCTAGAAGTATCTCTTCAGAACCGAACCAGTCACCATCAAACCCACTTTTTCTTACCATCTTTTACCACCAAACTTATTCTCACTAGTCACATTTAAGCAAAATAAGTGTGTTTTAGTATTAATTTAATTTTAAGTATCTTTTTTTTATACTTAAAATTAAATTAATACTAAAACACACTTATTTTGCTTAAATTTTAAGTATCAATCTTTGCTTTTGCAGGTCAAGGATATGGGGTAATTACAGTCTTAAGTAAAACTCAAATAGTGTGTTTGATAAATTAGTTTATATTTTTATGCACCTTAAAATTTATTTTATTCTCATTATCTTATAAATTTAAATTTTGGCTGGTGTTTATTTTATTTCCAATTTTTTAATTATAAATGTCAACTTAAAAATATGAATTTATCAATATAAAAAACGCACAAAAAAAATCCTAGAAAAATGAATTGAATCTCAAAAAGGAACTACTAAAAAAAATTTATTAGACATAAACAAAGTGAAAATGTCAATTTTTATATTTATTTTCCAAATTAACTTTTGAAGAAGATTTACAAATAAAAGAGATATTTCAATTGACAAATTAAATTATAAAAAAAGATTATATTGTTTTCCAAATGCATGTATTGCTTACAGAAGCTTACTGACAATACTTACCAAATTTATCTTTTTCACTTAATTAACTTTCTCCAAATTAAGTGCCGGGTAGCTGCTTTTAAAAACAGTTTTTCATATTTAAAAACAAAAAGTGGTGAGTACCACTATTTGATTTGTTGTTTGGCACCTATTTTTGTAATACTATTGTTAGAGCATTCACATCCCAAAATTCTATCTCATCCTATTTTTCCATTCCAAAAAACTATTTTATCAATTATACCATACCATTTTACAATATTCTCAACATCCCAACTTTTATTTTACAATACAATACATTAAAATAATATTTCTATACAATAAAATAATATATCCCAAAATCCAAATATAAAAAAAAAACCCCAAAAACCCGATGAGAGAGAGGAATTGATAAAGTAAGTGAATAAAATATTAGTTTTTTTTTTTTAGAATTGAGCTGCAGTGCAATTCTTGTAGCACTATTGCAATTTTTTTTTTGCAATAGTTGGTTTTTACAAGTCTGAATGTGTGAGGAGTTTTGGGCTTTTATGCTAAATTTTCCTTACATATAGTATATGCCATTTCCAATGCAAATGCCCTTAGAAAACTATTCTAAAAATTTACTGTGCAAAAGAGTTTTCTAAAAACAATCCAAAGGTGTTTTCTACTATTCTTCGTTTTTGTATTTTCAATGGTGTTTTTGTAATAAAAACCAACTTTGTTTTTTTTATTATAAAGATTCTAGTCTCTCTTTCTCTGCGAAGTTCCCCCTCTCTGCTAATTACCACGACTAGTCTACTGCGAGCAGTGGCGGAGCCAGGATTTTAGTTTAAGGGGGGCAAAATTGAAAGATTAGATTGAAAGTAAAATTAATCTAAATATTACTAATCAATATAAATAACAAAATAGATAAACAATTATATACTAATGTAAGTGTCATACAAGACCAAATATAATATAAACTTTAATTTATATTTGCATACCTAGTTTAATTTACTCAATTGGAAGATTTGCAAAATATACCTCGATACAAGTTCGTTTAGAATTTGATTTGAAAATCATTATTTTGATTAGGCTTCGTCATAATCCCAATTGCTTACAAGTACACATTTTATATAATTAAAATAAATAAAATCACTTCATAGTTAATAACAATCGAATTAAGAGATTAATTTAAAGACATAGAAGTTAAACATGTGATTTGATTCCTTAAAATAAATCAATGTAAAACTGTTAAGGATATAGAAATATACCTGCGAAGTAGTACTTTCTTGGCCTTGAATACTCTTAAAAAGTTATGTAAAATTCAACATTTCTTTCTCTATTCTTTTAAGTGGTAAGAACTAAGAAGTTAAAATTTTGGTCTACAGCAAGAACAAAGTGTTTGAAACTGTGAAAAAGTTAAGATAGAAGTGAAAACAATTAGGAGGCTAGAGTTTTAGTTTGATACAAAAGGTCTTAAATATCTTTTTTTTTTATTATGATGATGTGGATACCCTAATTCAAAGGAAATAATTGTGCGACAAAGCCTCCAAGGGAAAAAAAATTGCAGTTGCTCAAGAACATGCGGTAGGATAAAAAAGGAATATGGTTTTTAAGTGGGACCCAAAAAACATTGTTTTGTTTAAAAAGACAAATAAACCTATGGAACGTTTGTGTTATTTCTAATGGAATCTATATATGGAAAAAAGACAAAATAGTGTTATTTGTTCTCTGAATGTGGAACGTTTGAGGTCAAAATGGCAGGTATTGTAAATTGCAATACTATATAGGATTTTTTTTGGGGAGGTCAGGGGGGGCAACTGCCCCCTCTCGACCCCCCTGCCTCCGCCCCTGACTGCGAGACTGGCTGAACACTATGAGACCAATCTTGAGATCCACCACGAGAACCATCAAAAACAAGATTCACCAAAGAATCAATGAACCACCGCCAGATTTTTTTTTTTTTTTTTTTTGGTCGATTTTTGTTGATCTAGGTTTATTTATTGTGTTGTGTAATCGGTGATTTGAGTGCGATGAGTTTAGCTAGCTAGTTGTGAGTTGTGAGGGTGGCTATGTGTGACCAATTTTTTTAGGTGAAGAGAAAAAGGATTGAGTAAATTTTATATATATATATATATACACTCATATATGAAATAGAAAAGAGGTGGCAAACAGATTTTGAGGGTGGAAATTAAAACACTAATAAAATTGTTTTTGAAAACAATTTCTCAAAATATCTAGAAACAAGTTTTAAAAATACAAAACTGTAAATACAGATTTGGGTGGTAATAATATGTATCATCGATAGTATATTTGAAGTATTTATAGAGTTTTGCCAAACTAAATGCTTTTCACAACATTGTTACCATTGGGTTGTTCCTTTCGCCATCTTCATGATACCAATATCATGATTTCCCAAACCAACAAACTTTGGTTTTGTTTACATGAAAATAGTTCAAACCACGAAAACTTCTTGAGAGCACATATATTATTTTTACTATCGTTATTGGGTTGTATAAGAGACCTAGATTTCAATTGTATTTAATGTTGACCTTACTTACTTCATTTGATATTAAAAAAAAAAAATCACGTCCAAAAAAAGATAATATAAAAAATCTTGGCCGGTAGTTAAATAATACAGATCGTTATTACCTCATAGTCGTAGTGTCGTACACAATTTGGCATAGATAAAAGAAGAAAATGAAATAAAAGGTTGTCATAATTAATGAGCTCACCATGTTTGCCGAATCACGCATGTGAACTTGTGGTTTTGACACAAGGAACAGTGTACAATAAATGTCAACGGAGGGAAAAACTTCTACATGCAGCAGATGTATGTTTCTTCTCTCTCACCAGGGGTCGACCCCACAAGTGAACTTGTGGTTTTGACACAAGGAACAGTGTACAATAAATGTCAACGGAGGGAAAAACTTCTACATGTAATAACTTGTGGGGTCCACCCCTGGTGAGAGAGAAAAAACATGCATCTGCTGCATGTAATAACTTCCAACGGAGGAGGTGTTTCTGTGGAAAAGGTATCCATTTTATGTCATGGAAGTTGGCAGCCTCCACTTTGACTTACGAAATAGTTTTTTTTTTTTTTTTCTCTTTTACCAATATAGTAAAGTTTTAACTTATAGGATCAATTTTGTGATTATTCAACTTAGTATTTTTATTTTTTATTATTAGGTTAAAATATCAATTGAGTTTTGGTGTATAACTTTAATCATTTTATTCAATAATAAAAAAATTTACTAATTAAGTTAAGCGAAACTTTAAAAAAAAAAAAAAAAAAGACCAATACTTTTTGACCCTTCGTTACGATCGATCTTTATTGTTAGAGGACCAACAAAGGTGGAGTCATCGATTGATAAAACAAAGTGGTGAGCCACAGGCCACAGCACTTTTCTATAGCCCGTTGAAAAAAAAATGAATAATGCAATATGGGTTCCACCGATCCTCTCGGATATTCTATGCCGAATGGAACCACCTCTACTCATCAATGGATACAAGGACCCAAAAAAAAAAGTAAACTTGTTTGTTGCAGTTCTTCCTAATGAGGTCAAAAAAATCACCAGTAAGCTACAGGCACTCTCCAACTCGAATCAACACCTGCAAAGAGAAAACAAAGTGACCTAAAAGAGAGCATCGGTGTGGTGCCGGCCAAAAACCCTCCCAAGGTCAAGTTAGAGCCTTAAACAACCCTAGAGTGCCAGAGTTGGGATAGTTGTGCGTACCTTTTGTCATGAGGGTTTCTGGGGCTTATATAGTGGTGTAGAGTCGAAATAAACGCCTTGGCGAGGAAGTACTTTCCTTTTAGAAGAGTAATTCGCGGATCTTTGCGTATCGTATAGAGCCCTTTTCCTTATAGGGATCTTTTTGACTAAGGTCAAACGTGTAGAGAAAGAACTTTCCTTATATTCACGTATGTAGAAGTCAAGATAGATTAAGAATGGAGGTTGGATTACTCCTTCAGCCTTTACCTATCAAGGTCGTCAGCCAACGTGTACCTCCCATACTGCCGTCAACCTAGGAACGTTTCCAAAAAGAACGTCAGCTAAGGACTCTCACAACCATGGCCGTCAATCTTGACTTCGTTATCTTGATCCTTTAGCCTAACGTCGCCACGTAAGGGGTGTGGCCTCAAACGTCAAAAAAGGCGTCAATGACAATGGCTGACGGATTGTATATTCTCGTCAGCCTTCTTAATGTGCCGTCAGCTTGTAAAATACGTCACTATCACTTCCATTCTTTATTGAAGCAAGAACAAATCTAGACCTATCAACAAAAAAAAAAGGAACAAATCTAGACCTATTCATTTGATATATTAAGTAGTATTTTCTGGACGCTCTACGATGCTTAATAGTAGTATGGCTTTGAGCATAAAACCACGATGGACTAATTATTGATTAATACCTCATCGTGTACGAAAATTTCGTGGAAAATTTATTTGGAAAATGCCACAATGATGAACAATATTAAAAAGATTAATGGAGACTCAACGACCAGCAGTAGTGTAAGTTTTATCAAAATGATGAATAATTAACCTCATGAATTGTAAATTTTCAGAGAGAACAATAATGCTCTTATTAAATATTTCGGATGAATGCCAAAGAGTCGCAACTAAATAAAACTCTACGGTTTTGTATTTGTGTTTGACAATAGCTACCAACAAGGATGATGAGCAATGTGCGGCGTGTGTAGCGTGATTGGATTCATACATATTATATGCTATTATTGTGGTAGGAATTAGGATGGCATTGGTGAAGGTCGGTTTTTGGCTTGGTAGTGACTAGTGACTATGATATATATATATATATATATATAGGGTTGTGTTAACAGGCATCGTGTGGTGCCCGTTAACCACAAAATTTTTTTACTTTTTCTAACACGTTTTTTGTCTTTTTGTGCTATTAATGTCAATTTTTCCGTTTTGTAGTACTATTCAGAATTTCTTTTTTACTTTTTCTAACAAGTTTCTTTTGTCTTTTCTGCCCTTAACCAGCACCAGGTGCTGGTTAACATTCTCCATATATATTTATGTATATCTTTAAAATTACTAAATAATACTATTTTAGAAAATGGTTTACCAAGCTTGGATCAATCCATCTTTCACCAAGTCCAAATTAGTCCCTTTACCCTTGAAGTTGTTAAAAACTTAAAAACATTTACTTTCAACCGATCTATAATTCAATCCCACTATTTGAATGTCAAGATAACATAAATATGGAAAAAGACAGAAAAAGTTGAAGAAGACAACACCACCCATATAGAACAAACTCATTGCAATATGACAACTTATCTAATCGAAGTAAACCAGCTCTAGTACTGATTAAAAGTAGAGAAACCAGCCACTGATCAGCTTTTATAACGGTAGATGTAATTAGGGGAAGGTGCATGATCTTTCCTTTTCTATAAATTATAAAGAAACGCTAGCTGTGAAAGACACACACATAATAATAATAATAATAATAATAATAAGAGGATAGAACATGCCCTTTATTTATTATATATAGTGAGGTTGTTAACCTTGTTCATGGTTAGTAACTAATCACTTTCCTGGATTTCTTTATCACTGAAAAGACTCATGCCACCTCTTTTTTGCGTTATTTTTTAATGAATAATGATGCACGTACGCTCTTGAAAATTTGATTTTGTTCTATAATAAATAGGATAGAATTTGAATTTATAATGTCCTCACACCATAATATTATTTTTTATTATTGAAATAATGATTTATCAATATGTTTCAATTTAGTCTAAACAAGATACGATCCTATGTTTTTTATTCAATAACAAAAAAATTTACAATTAAACTAACTAAAAATCTATTAAATCTTAAAACGTTACTCTTTAACTAATAGTCGTAAAGCCAAATTACAAAGGATAAGTTCTTTAGGCTATATTCAAGTAATATAAGGTATTACTGCTGTACACAATTATAGTTCAAACAAATTTAAATATCCTCTATTGAGAACTAAATATTTGGTACTTCATAAATACAATGATATGGCTTTTTTTTTTCCTCACACATAATAATAAGTTTCACTAATTAAATTATAATTAAATTCACCATTCATATAAGAGGAGAAAATATTATAGACTGAACTTTAGGAGTACCTTATAATATTTCAATGACACACATCAATCTTTAGTTAACACTTTTTCCTTAAAAAAAAAATAGTTAACACTTCTTACATGAATTACTTATATTATGCCATTATGGTGAGACGTAACAGATTATTCTTTTCCCTGTAATATTTATGGAAATAAGAAAAAAAAAATGGTTGCATACATGTAACAAAATTACTTCATTACGTGGTATATATGGTCATGAAATGGGAAAGGGAGACTACATATGGACGGGGGATTCATTGTATTTAAAGAATTTTGAACCCAAAAAAAAAAAAAAGGAAAAAGAGACAACACCATTAGGCTGAGAAGAAATACTTAGTCAATGGCTGAGATTGAATACATAATTATTGACAGTTGGGTTTTGTCTTAACCTCACAATCCCTCAATAATATATATGGATAATGTCTTGTGCTAGACAAAATCATTTGAATGCAACCCCAAGTAAAAAGTGGAAAAACTACTTCAAGAACTATTTATGCCTAGCATTTGGACCTCTTCCTCCATTCTCCTGCCTCGTCAATTTCTTATGTGACATTAGTGGATACTTTTTTTATTTAATCATGACATTAACTTGACAATGTTGAAACTAAGCTTGGAAAGGCCTAAAGGGAAAATAGTTTATGGACCCTTATAACTGTGGACGTCCTTTGTTATGAAGTGAATAATAAAATTGAAAGCCAATAATTCGTGAAGAAACGAAAGTATCTGATTGACTACCAATTAAGTACATAATTATTTTCTTCTCCAAAAAAAAAAAAAACTACGAAGTACAAATTCGGTGTATAGGTAATAAATTAATTAATATAATGTACTTGAAGTAATTTGATATGTATTCAAATCTCTTATTCATTTACAAAATATTTTACTAATTGAGGTCATTTGATCCGCAAGAAGGAAAATGTTTAATATGTATTCTATATATAATGGTACAGCCCATTAGCCATCCCCGAACATGCGGCCATAATTTTATGGGCAATGAAACAAAAACTATCTAGACAATTCTAATCTTAAACAGAAAGTGGCCATTTCACTAACCATAAAATAATTCGACAAATCCGAAGTATCCTAATTTTGCTGTGTTATTAGTGAACGATCCATATTTAAATTGAAAGCACTCATGGTCAAAAGTAGATCCATAATTAGAGACGTGCCATGTTCTATTGTCTATCTTTTTCTTTTTATTATTGAATGAACGAATGAATTTGGTCTCAAGAAAATGGAAATTTATAATAATTTTGAAAAAGATCCTTGTAAAAACAAATATATAAATTATAAAGAAGGTATATATGATTAATTCCACTCCCTCTATGAGAGGTATATGAGAGGTGGGGTGACTCCTCTTGTAGAAGAAGTGAATAAACTCGATCTCTAATTTATTTAGCAATGTGGGACAATTACCATTTTTCTCCTTTGAACCTTTTTTTTTTTTTGCTCATCTTGAACCTTTTTTCCTTAGATTCTAAGCATTTTGTAATGGAGAAATGTTAATTAAACTACAAACCTCGTGACTTCTCCTTTAAACTTAGAAAGGTATTTTATTTAGTTATTATGGTCCACTAACATTGCATTTGTGAATAAGCTAAACGAAACATAGACCGGTAAGATAAACACAAAAAAGTGTTAGATGTACTTAAATTATGGCTCAAAAGCATTACCACGATATAAAACATTCTCAATATTTTTACCTATAAATAACATCATCAACATTATTATATTAGAATAGTTTTTAAAAAAATACATTAAACTGCAATGAAAAAAAAAAACAAAAAAGATAACTTTTTTCCGCAAAAAATAACATCATCAACATTATATTAGAATAGTTCAAAAACATATATTATATTACAATGAGAAAAACAAAAAGATAACTTTTTTTTCACTTTGATTGAAAGCTAGGAAACATGTATAAAAATTCAACGTCTGTACGTAATTAAATAAATTAATCAACACGCGCTCTTGATCAAACCTTCATATCAACTAAAGTCAAAACTATAAGGTAAGCATTTGAGAGAAGGAAAAAGGAAAAAAGAAAGTATTACAGGCAATGTTCCTTGGCCCCAAAAATACATACAAATCATTTGTCCCATTTGAATTCATGTTTTGCTCCTCCAGGACGTGATCTATAGGCATAAAACATTGGCTACATTAGGAACTAAGTGGATGTTAGGCCCCTTTTCAAGTAGATACATAAATTTCGTTGTCTGTATCTGTGCCTTGCTATAAGAGCTTCTAAAATTACTAAGAAAACGAGGATGATTAATAAAGCAGTTTTATTGCAATTTACACTGCCAAGGATCATTATCTAATGGAAGTGGAGCTGATCATCATCCCTAGGGAGGAAAAGTCTAAACAACATCCAGTGGGTCAAGCTAACTATGTGATGCTGACATGCATGGTCCAATCAAAAGGAGGGGCCAATGAAGTGGCAAAGAATTTTTTCTATATATATTTTTTTTGGAAAAAGTTGGATAATTCTATTGGAGATAGACTTGAGATGTCTTTATTAAAAACGCCATCAAAAATTAGTTGAGTTACAAAATTTTGGTAAAAATAAAAATATATATATTCGGAAAGCAAATGATCTATAGAGTTACCACCTTAATTAAAAAAAATAAACCCTCATATGATCTGTGCTCCCAGAAATGACAGAGATCGATTCACTTAAATTTCCTTATGACCCGCTTGCTGTCTACACCAAAATCTGCATACCCTCTCTTTCATCAACCTTTTCAAACTTATACATTTGGAGATTCCCTCTCTTCTATTCTATATATATGCCCAGTACTACTAGTAATAGTAAATACTCCATATATACTTGGTGCTTATATATAGCTAGCATTGTTAATTTGCAAGTGTACACACAAAGCAAAGCCTAAGTTACTAGCAAGTTCAAGAGCCTAAAGGTAATTGATCCCCAAGAGATCATGGTGAAAATTGCCTGGGGAAGCGTCCGTGAGGCCACGCAGCTTGACTGCATCAAAGCCCTCGTTGTGGAGTTCATTGCAACCTTCCTTTTTGTCTTTGCTGGAGTTGGGACAGCCATGGCCGGAGGTATTCTTAAAATGCACCCTTATCTTGCATACTATATATATGCACCACACTCATCTTAATATTTTGTTACAATGAGTGCGACTGTTTTAAGGTTCATTGCTTTCTCATCTTAATAAAATTCATTTTCGTTGAAACTATTTTAGCTATGCCTAAAGCACATATATATATATATATATATATATATATATATATATATATATATATATATATATATTTGCGTACCTTTTGATGAACAGATAAGCTAGACGCAGATTCACTGGTGGCTTTATTTGCTGTGGCTATTGCACATGCACTCGTTGTGGCCGTGATGATATCTGCTGGCCACATATCTGGTGGTCATCTCAACCCAGCCGTCACACTTGGCCTCCTCGCCGGTGGACACATAACCGTCTTCCGGTCTGCTCTCTATTGGATTGATCAATTATTAGCATCTTCAGCTGCTTGTTATATTCTTCACTACATTACTGGTGGCTTGGTGAGTCAAATCACACGGCAAATTATAGTTTGGACACCTCCTCATAAATAGGTTTGCCAAAATGCTAAATATTTGACATTTAGCACATCAAACACCAAAATACCCTTTTCATGAGGTGTTTTGAATCTTATATCTTTTTACATACGTGAACAGTACCGTTCCAAAGATAGAATGGTACGAACAGATGTGTTAAAAATAAAAAATAAAATTTATTCATTTTCTCTCTCTTCTTTTATTACTTTTGTTTCTTCTCTCTCTCTTACTTTTTTCTTCTTTCTTTCTCCGCCTGTTCCTCATGTTTGGTCACTCCCTCTTCCCCTTTTCTTTTTCTTTCTTCTCTAGCATCTTCACCACATGGTTTCGAGTTCTTTTTTTTCCCTTTTTTCTTTTTTCTGTTCCCTTTCTCTCTCTTTTATTTTTTTTTTCCGTCACTATCTCTCGCTCTCTCTTTCTTTTCCTGTCACGAAGAAGAAAGCGATTCCGATTCGATATTCGCAGATGCGCTTGAGGGACTCCGGTGGCGGGGTCGTCGAGGATTTGAATCTCAACTCGCCGTTTGAAGCTTGCCGATCTGAAGCTCTGCTTGCCCAATGTCAGTCGATAATCTTTGCTTGTCGTCCCCCACAGCTCTCGCCGCCGATGGTTGGTTGAGTTTGGTCATTGATTGATCTATTGGGTTGGGGTTTTGTTGAAGATTTTGAGTTTTTTTTTTTTTTTTAAATTTTGTTGAGGTTTTTGGATTTGGAATTTGTTAGAGGATCCGGTGATTGTGGTTGTAGTTTGTGGCGGTGGTTGTAGCGGTGGTTGTTGGTTCTTGGGTGGTGGCGAATGCCACTGGGCTGTGCATTTGTATATTTGCTGGGTTTTGAGAAAATATATTATTTAATGTGTTGTATATATTATTTTAATATTTAGAATCAAATAATAGAAGATGTGATAAATAGTGAATTGTAAAATGATGTGTTAAAATAATAAAGTAAATTTTTAGTATGTTAAAATTGCATTTTTTTGTAGAAGAGCTTATGAGAATGCTTATAATAACATTAACAACTTCTTCTTCTTCTTCTTCTTCTTTTTTTTTTTTTTTGTGCAGACTACTCCAATTCATTCACTTGGTAGTGGGGTGGACTATTTGCAAGGTGTGATATGGGAGATTATTCTAACATTCTCTTTGTTGTTCACTATTTATGCTACAATCGTTGACCCCAAGAAGGGGGCTCTTGATGGCTTAGGCCCAACGCTAACTGGGTTTGTAGTTGGGGCCAACATCTTAGCTGGTGGAGTTTTCTCAGGGGCTTCAATGAACCCAGCAAGGTCATTTGGGCCAGCTTTGGTAAGCTGGGACTGGACAGATCACTGGGTTTACTGGGGTGGGCCCCTCACTGGTGGTGCTCTTGCTGGTTTTATCTATGAGAATTTCTTCATCATCAGATCTCATGTCCCTATTCCCACTGAGGAAGATAATTTCTAATTGTCCGAGTTTTGCATGCTCACTAAAAGGTCTTAGTGAGCTGGTTGAGCTGTGTTTCCTCTGAAGCTTTCTGTGGTTCTTCTCTTTGATGTATTCTTTTTCTTTTCTTTTCTTATTTTAGACGTATTCTAATCCTTGTTTAGTTCAGCATTTTTGTTGTTATTCATTTTCCCTAGTGTTATTATCTATGGGTGCATATGGTCAGTTTGTTTTGGTTGAAAATGATTTTCTAGAAATGTTTTGCATATTTTCTAACATTTAATACGGTTAAAAAGGTTAAGTCACGTAAATTAAACAAGCCTAATAAAACAGAAAATGCGTTAGTCATATAAAAAAAAGCCTAATAAAAAAAATATTCTGAAATGTTACGTACTCAACATATCACCACAAATAAACTATGCACCATGAAAAGTCTCTTATAAGAGTAACTTCTCTCTCTTCACCCCTCTTTCTCCATAGACTGACCGTTAATTAGGGGTGTGCAGCCAAAACTGACTCGATCTAACTCAACCTGTTGGATTGGGTTAGCTTTTAGAAGTTTATGGGTTGTGAAATTTTTTTTTTAGGTCAGGTTGGGTTTAGGTTATAAAATTCACAAATCCGTTAACCCGTCTCAATCCACCTATATTTAATATATATTTAAATTTTAAAATATATATTTAATATTTATTTTAAAATATATTATACAATTTTGTTATTTACTTTTTTTTTACCCTCTTCCTAAATAGAACCCAAATCCTAAGTTCTCCTTATTTCAATCTCCTTCTTATCTCACATATTGGCTTGAACTTTGAAGCGTTGTTAAAATTTAAAATATTTTGTGGTGGTGTTGTTTTAGTGCTCAATGTAGTAATAATAATAATAATAATAATAATAATATTATTATTATTATTATTATTATTATTATTATTATTATTATTATTATTATTATTGTTATTATTATTATTATTATTATTATAAGCGCACAATTGCACCTGGACCCAAAGATAGACGTGGACTCAGGCCCAATGAGCCTTAAACAATAAAATTTGTAGAGTGTGGATTTGAAATCTAGCTTAAGGGTATTGCAAACTTGGCAAGCAAGCTAGAATGCCACAATCTTTGTAAATGATAAACAAATATGACAAGGGACCCTCCTCGAACGTAAACCGAGAATAATTTATATATTGCTTCTCCTTTATGCCAAAAATTACAGTTCTTGGTTCTTTTTTCTTGCTCACTGATGGATCTCCCTTTTCCTTTTTTCCTTCCCTCCTTAAATATTCTTCTTCTTCCCACTTACATCCACGTGTCTCACAAATCTTATCCTTCTCTGCCTCCCCCTTCCACTACCTTCTTAAAAGTCTTTGAATAGTAGCAGGAAAGTTCAATTCCACTGTTCAGAAGTCATTTCCCCATTAATGCGGCCAGGGAGGTAGGTGCAGGGTCTTTAATGTGGAGGTAGCAGCTTTTTTCTCAGATATTTATATCATGCCATTCCCTCTAGAGGGTACTTGGATCCCCCTCTTATCCAATAGTTTTTCCAGAACTCAGCCTTTAGTCTTCTTGGCAAATCCCTGGGTGTTGACCAGGCCCATCCAAGGAGACATTCATCCTCGGACGGTTCCTCGGATATCTGTAGTGTAAGCTGACTCATGGGCTTAGGGGCCCAATGACAAAAACAAACTAGTACCAATTGACCAAGCTCACAACCCATTTATTTACTTTATAAATCATACCTCCCACAATAGCCCCTCAAAACTTTATTTTTCCCTCCATCCGATGAGAGAAATAGAGTTTTGATCTGACCAGAACACCTCGCACACGTTTCGTACATCGCCACGCATGTAGGGGCCCTTTTGTTACCTAGAAAATGCCGTCTGGCACTTTGAATCTTGGAATGCGAGCATTTATGGCCGCAAGTTACACCATTTTCCCCACGTTCAATGGTGAGATGAACATCTAACGGTCCAGGTCGCCCCCTGAAAATTTAAGCAAGACAAATCTAATTTCGAGGCCGCCTCCCGCACGTCAAAACGCTTGGAAACCCGCGCCTCATTCATTTCTTCAGAAGTCAATCATATCAAAGCATCAGTCATAACCTTTTCTCTCCAGAAACTCGTGAAGACTTGCATAACCAAACCCTGTAAGTTCTTGCTTTCTTTGCTCCTCTCTTCTCGGATTTTGTCCTCGGCTCCATTCTTAACTTTCTTTCTCCTTAAAACTTGTATTTCCACCCCTTCTAGATGGGTAGGTTCAAGTGCCTAGTAGATACCGACGCTGGTATGGAAGGGTTTAGGGCCAAATATCAAATTCCTAATGACATAGGTCTAAAATACTGCCCGGTAGAAGCCGTAGAAGGGTCTAGAAAAATGGGAGAAGTCATCATTCCCATGATCGCCTTCATAAAAGGTGGAATGACTCTCCCAATGAGAAGTGTGACTAGGGAGTATCTCTGCAACCATAGGTTATGCCCAGACCAGTGTGCACCAAATGTGTTTAGGGTCTTAGGAAGTGTCGACGCTCTAAATGAGCAGATGGGCTTGAACCTCACATGGCACGACGTTGTTTTTATGTACGAATGCCACAAACTTAAAAACGTAGGTTATTACATTAGGTCACGGTCCAGTGTAGTTAGGTTGATCTCGTGTCTGCCCAAATCCAACAAAGGCATGAAGGACGACTACCTCATCGCCTCAGGGAACTGGTATGACGGTCCCCACTGCCCAGCCGAATGGGGAGATCCAAGTGTGACTTCTTAGGAATTAGATTTACTAACCCCTAATTCAATCCCACTACCTTTACCATTTTTCAACTTTTATTGCGCATTGTTTCCCTTTGCTTTGATGTTTATCACCAGTCTGACCATGTCCTTCTCGGATGTCTTTCTCACAGATAAACAGCACGTATGCCCACGCCTAAGCTTTTACAACGTCGTCGACCTAAACCGCGTTCTCCGCTCAGAAGTCTTTGTGAGTGAAGACTTACAAGTAAGAGCAGCTCATTTGATATTAGGATACAATCCTATATCAACGGACTTCCAAGAGATAGAAAACGTGATTATCGCGGGGGACAGGCGACGCAGGAGGATAAACGTAGCAAGGCAGCATTTTCTCTCCGACCACGACATTCCCGACGAACCCAATACCATCCTGTATACGCGGCCTATTGCGACAGTTCCACTCTCTGTGCACTCTCAGATGACCGCTGCCCCGGAAGAGTAAGCGTCCTCGTCACACTCATTGGACGAGGAGATAGACCAGTTTCAACTCGAGGACATCGAAAGACCCCAAGGAAAACAGTTTGTCGTACTCTCAGACGAGGAGGACGAGCCCGCCGAGACCTCCGGGATAGCAGGCCTGATAGTCGCCCGCCCCGACTCCAGCTCCGAAGAGGAAGAGATGGACGTGCTTAAAGGAATTATGCAGAAAAGGGGCGAGGGAGTCGCCAAAAAAGGAGCCGGGGGATCTCAAGTCCCTCCGTCCTTGCCACCACCCCCTCCTCTATCCGATCCTAAGCCTCCGGTGGAAGAGCCCACGAAGAAGAGGAAGGGAGAGGCCGAGGAGGCTGGTGTGGAAAGGCAGAAGAAATTGAAACAGCAGCAACAGCAACCCCAGCAACAGAAACTGGACAAAGGCAAGGGACGTGCTGCTTCAGTAGAAAGCGGGGAGATAAGGGATCTTGCCAAAGTGCGCCGAGCACCGGCTACTTGGTCTCCCGAGCTGAAGCTGGACGGGGCATCAATCTCTTGCCAGTCCAATATTAGGGCGTTCCAACAAGGCCATGCCCTCCACCTGACCGATGCATTAGAACGTCCATTTCTTCTACCCAAGGACATAGAGGCCTTGGAGAAGATGAGCCAGCTCCATTTGTTCCTTTCTTTGAAAAGGGACTTGGCCCTGGTAAGTTTTCAATCTTATCTTCACTTTAAGTTTTCGCCGTATCTGACTGTTAGGAGACATTTTTATGTGTTTGACCTTTTGATGTTCTGTCACAAGCCATCCAGGAAGTCTTTACCACCGAGAAGTTCGTGGAGGATTCTCGGAAGAAGGCAGGACTAGAACTGGAGATTCGGTTGGAGACCGAGAAGTCCCTAGGCCAGGCCCTTGTAACAAATGAGAAGCTCACCACACAACTGACAGAGCTAAAAAGGGAAAGGGATGGTGCCGAGGCTAGCTTGAAGACGACAAAGACCCAGATGGAGGGGCAACGCTAGCTTCTTCGTCAGAAGGATGAAAAGTTGTCCAAGGCTTATCAGGAGAACTCCGACTTGAGGAAGGAGCTTGCAAAGATGAAGGACGAGGCCTATGCCTTCGAGGACTCGCTAGAGGCAGCGAAGAAGGCTGCTTACAAGGAAGGGGCAACTACGACAGAGGATCAGCTGACAGAAGAATTCGCCACGCTGTGCTGGGAATACTGCCAGCAAGTTTAGGGTGAGGCCCTAAACGTAGTAGGGGTTCCTCTAGCTTCCGAGCTGAGGAAGCCCGAAACCGTTTGGCTTTTCCTAGACATATAGGAGATAGAAGAGCTTCCTCATGTCGCCCCTGCCCCTAAGACAGTTCTTCCATGCCCCTTGCAGTGATCCCAGAGCCTATTCCAGCTCCTACTGAACCTACAGGTTCCAATAAAGAGAAGGAACAGGGTGAAGGTGCTGAGAAGGCCCCAAATCAAAGTGCTGAGCCCATCGTCCCTCCATCAACTGCAGCAAACAAAGGAAAACAAGTCCTGTCTTCCTTTAAAATGGAACTAAAAAGCACTGAGGCCACCAATACTTCCCAGCAAGACCCCCCTCCAAAAGCTTAGGGCCGAACCTAGGACTTCCTCTTCTTTTGTAATTAAGATTTTCTTTGCAATGTATATCAAAAACAATTAATGAAAATCTATCTTTGTTTGACCTTTATTTGAACTGTACTTATTTTATTTTTGTTTTTACCATAAGAGCTCTCATTAGCACATAAAGAAAGAACGAATGGAATAGCTAACTCCACTTCCAATAGTTGAATTATCATAACTTTAAACACTAATACACATGCTTAACTCGTGCTTTACAAATTACAACTTAAGAGTACAACATGTGCGACACAATAATAACGTTTAAGAAGCTAACTTAGAATTCAATTCGAGGCATGAAGTGATCAAGAATACTTCATCAAAAGCTCAACATTCACACGACATGGACTTTTGCTAACATTTCTGAAGTAAAGTGTTCAATTTGCACAAGGCATATAGGCCAAGAACCGCGCATATCAATGTGATACTTAGAATTTGTAACTTAGAACATTACCAACTTTCTGCTTGATACTTAAGAATTTGTAACAAATGATAAGACATCAATTTATACAGGGTATGTGGTCCGAGGACCATCCCTAACCAAATTTATGTTCGATACTTAATAATAGTAACTTAAGATGTTAATTTCTCCAAAGTAGAAGGTCTGTGGACCCGGCATAACTGAGGTTCCGTTTAACAAATGATGAGATATCAATTTCCACAAGGTATATGGCCCGAGGAACATCCGTGACCAAGTTTCTGTTCGATACCTAATAATAATAACTTAAGATGTTAATTTCCCCAAAGTAGAAGGTCTGTGGACCCAGCATAACTAAGGTTCTGTTTAACGAATGATGAGATATCAATTTTCACAAGGTATGTGGTTCGAGGACCATGCATTACCAAGTTTCTGTTTGATATTTTAGAGCATATCAATTTTCACAAGGTATGTGGTTCGAGGACCATGCATTACCAAGTTTCTGTTTGATATTTTAGAGCAAAGGACCATGCATTACTAAGTTTCTGTTTGATATTTCAGAACATATCAATTTTCACAAGGTATGTGGTCCGAGGACCATGCATTACCAAGTTTCTGTTTGATATTTTAGAACATATTAATTTCCACAAGGTATGTGGTCCGAGGACCATGCATTACCAAGTTTCTGTTTGATATTTCAGAACATATTAATTTCCACAAGGTATGTGGTCCGAGGACCATGCATTACCAAGTTTCTGTTTGATATTTCAGAACATATCAATTTCCACAAGGTATATGGTCCGAGGACCATGCATCACCAAGTTTCTGTTTGATATTTCAGAACATATCAATTTCCACAAGGTATGTGGTCTGAGGCCCATGCATTACCAAGTTTCTATTTGATATTTTAAAAGTTGTGACTTATAAGCCCAAATACATTCATAATTTAAACCACAAACGACAAAAGTGCCTTTTATTAATAATAATACTTTCGAAGGTTGTTTACATTCCACGGGCGTTGTACAACTTTTTCATCTAGATCAGCTAGTCGATATGACCCTATGCCTGCTACAGAAATGATCCGATATGGTCCTTCCCAATTCGGTCCTAGCTTTCCCCAAGCTGGGTTTTTAGCAGTACCCACAACTTTTCTCAACACCAGATCCCCGGGCGCTAGTGGCCTTAGCTTTACGTGGGTGTCATACCCTCGTTTAAGCTTCTGCTGATAATAAGCCATTTGGACCATAGCGGCCTCTCGCCGTTCCTCAATCAAATCAAGGCTTTTCTCTAGGAGGCCGTCATTATCTTCTGGACTAAAAGAACTCGTCCTTAGCGTTGGGAAACCAGATTCCAAAGGTATTACTGCCTCGGCCCCGTAGGTCATAAAGAACGGTGTCTCTCCAGTGGATTTGCGCGGCGTAGTTCGATACGTCCACAAAACATGTGGTAGCTCTTCTACCCATCTGCCCTTCGCGTTGTCCAGCCTCTTCTTGAGTCCACTGACTATAACCTTGTTAACGGCCTCGGCCTGCCCATTTCCCTGAGGATAAGCTGGGGTAGAGTACCTGTTTATGATGCCCATGTCACTAGAATACTTCCTAAAAGCTTTACTATCAAATTGAACGCCATTGTCCGAAATGAGTGTGTGTGGTCCTCCAAACCTAGTGATGATACTCTTCCAAAGAAACTTCTTGGAGTCGATGTCCCTAATATTTGCTAAGGGCTCAGCCTCGACCCATTTGGTGAAGTAGTCGGTTCCCACGAGTAGCCACCTTTTGTTTCTTACAACTCTCGGAAAAGGCCCTACTATGTCCAATCCCCATTGAGCGAAAGGCCAAGGACTAGACAAGGGATTAAGGACTCCCCCAGGCTGATGAATGTTAGAAGCGAACCTTTGGCACTGGTCACACTTTCTTGCATAGTCTTGAGCTTCCCTCTGCATATTGGGCCACCAATATCCCTGAGTCAGGGCCCTATGGGCTAATGACCTTCTCCCAGTATGGCTACCGCAAATTCCCTCATGCAGTTCTTCCAAAAGTGCCTCCGTTGACTCGGGGTGTACACACAATAAGTATGGTCCGAAGAATGAGTATTTATACAATTTCTGATCCTCGGATAGCCAAAAACGAGGGGCCTTTTGACGGATCTTATCTGCTTCAGACTTGTCCTCTGGAAGAATGTCGTTTTTCAGAAAAGATACTACAAGGTCAATCCAACTAGGTCCAGGCCTTATCAGATGGACACGGGCTGCAATAACAGTGGTGAGAGTCGGCTCTAGCAAATCCTCGACTAGGATAATCGTAGGTAAACACAGAGCCGAGAATGTCGCCAAGGTAGCCAATGAGTCTGCATGTGTATTCCCACTTCTAGAAACGTGGGAAAGGATAAAGGAATCAAACCCAGATTATAAGCGTTTAACCTGGGTCAAGTATTCTTGCATTCTTGGATCCTTAGCCTCCATGGTCCTTGTCACTTGGCCGACCACTAATTGAGAATCTGAGAACATATGAACTTCCTTTCCGCCCATGATACGCACCATGTTCATGTCGACCAAGACTGCTTCGTACTTGGCTTCGTTATTAGTCGCTGAGAACGCTAACCTCAAAGATTTTTCAAAGACAATTCCCTTAGGGGATATCAACACAAGTCTGACACCAGACCCTCTCTAGTTAACTGCGCCATCAATGGACACTTTCCATATCGGAGGTCCTTTGTTCGTAATCATGCCAACTGATTTTTCATCCATGTGTGATTTCTTCACAGTTTCTTCCAACAATGGTTCAGTAAACTCCGCCACCAAGTCTGCAAGAACCTGGCCCTTCACCAAGGTGCGTGGCATGTATTTGATATCAAATGCTCCCAAAATAGTTCCCCATTTGGCCACCCTTCCAAAGTAGTCAGCACTGCCTAACACTGACTTGAGAGGCAGTTGGGTCAAAACTACAACGGTGTGGGACTGAAAATAATGAGGAAGCTTCCGCGTGGCATGAACTACGACCAGAAGTGCTTTCTCCAAAAGTAGGTAATGCACATCGGCTTCATTCAAGGATTTACTAACGTAGTAGACCGGTCTTTGCACCCCACCGTCGTCCCTTATGAGGACCAGGCTGACTACATGGATGGCCATTGCCAGATACGCAAACAAGATCTCATCTACCTCAAGCCGAGACATGATGGGTGGCTGGGAAAGATACTCCTTGAGTTGTTGGAAGGCTACAACGTAGTCCTCGGACCATTAGAACCCTTTCCATTTATTCAACAGTTGGAAGAAAGGTCTGCACCTGTCAGCTGACTGAGAGATAAATCTGCTGAAAGCAGCGATCATTCCGGTCAACTTCTGAACTTCCTTTGGATTCCAAGCTGGCTGTAAGCCTTGAATGGCTCTGACCTGTGCCGGGTTCAATTCTATCCCTCTATGAGTAACCATATAACCTAGGAACTTTTCGTAACCCACGCCAAAAGAACATTTTGAGGCGTTAAGGCGCAGCCTGTACTTTCTAAGTACTTGAAAGGTGTCGTCCAAATCTTTCACATGCGAAGGTATTGTTCTACTCTTTACTACCATATCATCCACGTATACCTCAATGGTTTTTTCAAGTTGCAACTCAAACATTCTAGTCATCATCCTTTGGTATGTAGCCCCAGCATTCTTCAACCCAAACGACATAACCTTGTAGTGATAGTTCCCTGTTAGAGTAATAAAAGCAGTCTTCTCCTGATCCTCCGCCGCCAATGGAATTTGATGATAACCCTAGAAGGCATCCAAGAAGCTCATCCGAGGATGCCCAACTGTGGCATCCACCAGCTGATCAATGCGTGGCATAGGGAATGAGTCTTTTGGGCAGGCTTTGTTTAAATCTGTAAAGTCCACATATACTCTCCACTTTCCGTTCTTCTTTTTCACCACGACCGTATGCACCAACCACTCTGGATAGAAAACTTCCTTTATAGCCCCGGCCCTTTTGAGCTTGAGCACTTCCTCTTTAACAGCCTCGGAGTGCTCTTTGGAGGAACGCCGAGGTGGCTGCCTTCTAGGAACAGTAGCAGGGTTGACATTCAAATGGTGACAAATGAAGGTCGGGTCTACCCCCGAAGCCTCACAGAGATCCCAGGCAAAGACATCAATGTTGTCCTTTAAAAACTCCAACAACTCCATCTTCTCTGGGTATGGTAAACATTCACCAACTTGAAAAAACCTTTCAGGATCATCGGCTATCAGAAACTTCTCCAAGTCTTCACATGTGGCTTCCTCTTTTTTCATCGCATCGGGCGCATCCAAAGTCGTTAATTGCTATAAGTCCACAACCGGGGCCGAGGACTCCGCTTCGACCTGATGTAGTACTGCAGCCGATATGCATTGCCTGGCCACCGATTGGCTGCCCAAAATTTCTTCAATGTATTCCCCCGAAGGTAATTTTACCTTAACATGCAAGGTGGAGGAGACAGCACCCAAAGCATGCAGCTAAGGCCTGGCAAGGATAGCAGTGTATGGGAAATATACATCGACCACGATAAAATTCACCTCAACCGTTTCCGAGCCAGATTGCACGTGCAACCGAATCTATCCCTTTGGTATAACGGCCTTCCCTTCAAAACTTATTAACGGCGAGTCGTAAGAAGTGAGATCCTCCAATTTCAACTTCAGCCCCTTAAATAAGTCAAGGTACATAATACATGCCTCGCTACCCTGGTCAATCATCACCCTCCTGACGTCATAATTCCCAATCCTTAAAGTGACTACCAAGGCGTCATCATGGGGTTGGATGGTCCTAGCCTTGTCCTCCTCTGAAAACCCCAAAACAGGCAGATTCACTCTCAGCCTCTTCGGTTTCGCGCCTGACTCCTCGGCCTAGGAGTGTGAAATTGCCATCACCCTGGTGGGACATGAACCGGTCTTGCCAGGTGCAGCGAAGATAACGTTTATCATTCCCAAGGACGACTGAGATGGATTATTCTTCTGATTATTCGAGCCAGACTGACTGCCTTGCCCATTAGGTTGGTATAGATGCTGCTTCAACTTCCCCTCGCTAACGAGCTGCTCCAAATGGTTCCAGAAGGTCCGACAATTCTTGGTGGTATGACCCACGTCCTGGTGGTACTGGCAAAAGAGATTCTGATTCCACCCCGCAGGGTCCCCCGCCATCTTACTAGGCCATCCGAAGTAGAGCTCCTTACGAACTTTCTCCAGCAGCTGGTGCACTGGCTCTCGGAATACAGTATTAACAGCCTGAGGAATTGCCGAACCATGCTACCCAGAGTAATCTCTTCTCGGCTTATTGTTGTGATATCTGTCCGACCTGAAATCCCTTTTCTCTTGCGGGATAACCTTCGCCTTACCCTTACCCTGTTGTTGGTCCTCTTCTACCCTCTTGTACTCATCAATGCGGTCCATAAGGCGACGTACACTCCGTACGGGTTTTTTAGTCAAGGATTTCCTCAAATCATGATCAGTGGGAAGGCCCACTTTAAAAGTATTAATCACCACCTTGTCAAAATCTCCGTCTATCTCATTGAACATCTCCCAATACCTGTCAGAGTATGCTTTCAACGTTTCACCCTCCCTTATGGCCATAGATAAAAGTGAATCCAACGGCCGAGGAACTCTGCTACATGAAATAAACCGTGACGCGAATGCTCTAGTAAGTTCCCCAAACGACCCGACAGACCCCGATTTTAGGCCATTGAACCATCTCATAGCAACAGGTCCCAAGCTAGAAGAGAAGACTTTGCACATCAAGGTCTCATTGTGAGAATGCACTGCCATTCTCTAATTAAAGTGGCTCACATGCTCCACCGGGTCTGTCCGGCCGTTATAAATGGTGAAAGTGGGCTGAGTGAACCGCCTGGGGAGCCTCCCATTCTCAATCCTACGCGAGAATGGCGATTTGGAGAGTTGGTGTAGCGCTCGGCTCATAGCGTCGTTCTCCAAGCCCCTAAAGGGGAGCTTCCTATACTTACGACCCAGTAGGTCACCCTCTTCGCAAGAGGAAGTTTTGCTGGGGGGCGACCACGACCTTGAACTATAACTACTTCCTGGGATTCCCCAAAGGAAGGATTAGATGGGGGTGAAGCACGCCTTTGTCTAACGCAGCGTAGCTTCTTCTTGAGGTGGTTTATCTCCCTCTGCATGGGTGGCACTGCCTCCGCCGCGGGTATGACTCGCGCCAAGATATACAATGTGAACGCTTCCCTCTCGATCCATCCGGCATTCAAGACGTTCGAAAAGATCCTCAGGTTGCGATCCCTGAGATTCTGCATGGTGTGAGTTTAAGCCTGCCATGGTGTTCCAATTCCTTCAACACTAGATTCCCACAGACGGCGCCAATTGTAAGCGCATAATTGCACCTGGACCCAAAGATAGACGTGGGCTCAGGCCCAATGAGCCTTAAATAATAAAATTTGTAGAGTGTGAATTTGAAATCTAGTTTAAGGGTATTGGAAACTTGATAAGCAAGCTAGAATGCCACAATCTTTGCAAATGATAAACAAATATGACAAGAGACCCTCCTCGGACGTAAGCCGAGAACAATTTATATATTGCTTCTCCTATATGCCAAAAATTACAGTTCTTAGTTCTTTTTTCTTGCTCACTGATGGATCTCCCTTTTCCTTTTTTCCTTCCCTCCTTAAATATTCTTTTTCTTCCCACTTACATCCACGTGTCTCACAAATCTTATCCTTCTCTGCCTCCCCCTTCCACCACCTTCTTAAAAGTCTTTGACTAGTAGCAGGAAAGTTCAATTCCACTGTTCAGGGGTCATTTCCCCATTAATGCGGCCAGAGAGGTAGGTTCAGGGTCTTTAATGTGGAGGTAGCAGCCTTTTTCTCAGATATTTATATCACGTCATTCCCTCTAGAAGGTACTTGGATCCCCCTCTTACCCAATAGTTTTTCCAAAACTCAGCCTTTAGTCTTCTTGGCAAATCCCTAGGTGTTGACCAGGCCCATCCGAGGAGACATTCATCCTCAGACGGTTCCTCGGATGTCTGTAGTGTAAGCTGACTCATGAGTTTAGGGGCCCAATGACAAAAACAAACTAGTACCAATTGACCAAGCTCACGACCCATTTATTTACTTTATAAATCATACCCCCCATAATTATTATTATTACTAGCGTTTAACCCGCACAATGCGCGGGATCATTTTATGAATTAGAAAACAATCAACTTAATATATTATACTTAATGTGATGGTAAAATATGGAAGGGGGTGGATGGTTAGTTGTTTAGATAATGATGCTAATGAGACTTTTTTCATTGCCATTAGCGTTGAAGTACTTAAAGATACGCTCATAGGTACCTTTTGCATTTAATAAAATTCTTATTTTTTTCAATAGAGGCTCACCAAAATAGGAAGTGACACAATTTTTTATTCAGGGCCTTTTACAAAGCAACAATTTGGTATAAAAATGTGCAATATATATGCACTGCCAAGGAAGCTAAAAACGCAATATATATACACACTACCATAAGTGCAAAGCAAACTAACTACGCAAGATTAATTTTTTGAGCATGGTTTTAGGATGCACAGATCCTGCCGTCCAAATAATCTCTGCCACAGCAATGATCTTGGTTATCAGCTACGGCTATTCAATCCATTCCGCATTCTCCAAAATGAAACAAAAATGAACTCAATTCAAAACAGAACAAACAATGAAACAATAAAATAAAAACTCAACTTTGAGGCTCTGTTTAATTTAAACCAATTTCAATCTGAATTTTAATCCATATCAATCAAAGAAAATTGAAATATGAAAAAGACCAAATCTATAAACGTAGTTGATGCAATGCCTTGTCATATAATGCCTTTCAAATCAACTTTCTTGTAGCTTCATGCAGATCTGAAACACACAGAACTAAAATAGCCTTAATTTTGATGGGTCAAATAATTTGGTTAAGAATTAGAACACAATCACTTCTTTAACAAATAAGGGCAAAAGATCACATCACTGTGAATAAAGTATTATTCTTCTAAATTTGTGAATTAATTAATTGGTGGCATGCATGTTATGACATAGGCAAATAGTTCCCATGATTTAGAATTCTTAAGCAAATCTAATATCCCCAAAAAGCATATATTAATCTCCAAAAGACATAAGCATAGCATTTACCAAGTTGGATAACTACATTAATAGACAAAAATTTTCCCAAAGCCAAAGCTTATCTACCCAAAAAAAAAACAGTGAAACGTGGATGGAAACACAAAATAACGGAAACACAATAAATAGAAAAACACATTCATGAAGGGTAAAGCCACAACCACCATCACTACCAACAACAACCCATTACCTTAAATTCACACACAACCAAATCCACAAATGCATTTCAGAAAAAAATCATCAGCTACATATTCACACCATCACTCCCCCAAAACACAAAAATAATCCACCAAATAACAACCTGATTTCTAGAAACTGAAATAAAAACAAACCTAGATGCACAAATGAATAAGTAACACTAACAAATTATATATACTTGCACTGAGGTTTCTAATGCTCGGCAACCTCCACATACTATGCCATTAATAAACTTTCTTTTTTCTCTATTTTACAAACACAAAACCAAATACTTTGGTTGCATCCATTATCTCTAACTTTCTTTTAGCATTTACTTCATCTATAGTTCGCATAGATATCTCAACCATGTTGCCACAATCCATTAAAAAAACATTATTAATCATGTAAAATTTTAATGAAGTAAATATATTACCTTGTAAAGAGGTACATAATAGTCGCATATCTAACTTTAGAAGATCTATACATTGCTACAGATTCTGCAATTTTAAAGCACAATCTATATTAGTAGGAAATTATATAAATTTAAACTAAATTAACCAATTTTTTTAGAGAGAAAAAGAGAGAGGGAACATGTGATACTAATGAATTTTCCAAGTACTTAATGGGACCATATCAGTTGCTATCATCTAGGTTCTTGACACTTATAACTGCAGAATCAATCAAGACTTTTGGTTGTTACATTTTTAAAAAGTGTAAGTGTTTGTTTGTAGATTCCAGCCACTGTTGCAAGAGTACTCTTAACTGATAAATTAGGAAAACAACTTTTATTGGTAAATATGGAAAAGGATAAATTTCTAAGGCAATAATTTACATCATCAATTAATTGTTAATGAAGTTACGATATGTGCTTCAGTTGCTTCCTTTTAGGCCTGTCATTCTTGTTTCAGGTTTCTCCCAAATCCAAATTTTCTATATCCTTATTTTTCAACTCTTTTCAATTCTAACATTTATGAAATCACCCAACAGGAAAAACTCAAAGATTTGTGTAAAATCAAGTCTTAATAGTCATAAATTTACAATCAATACTGTGGCATCCAAATAAAACCCATGATGATAAAACTTCAATTGTTCATTACATACTAAAAACATATTAAAAAAAAATCAAAACAACATTGTAGTGTTAGAAGTCCTAACTACTAACTTGAAGTAAAAGAAGAGGACTGTTTCCATCAATTCTGTTTTCTCTAATTGACATTGGTAAAATAGAGAATTTGAGTACTTGAATCAGTAGACAACTTCCACAGTAAAATAATATAATTTAAATATAAATCCTGAGCTATTTAATATAATATATAAAGCCATAGTCAGTTCGTTTAGCAAGTACCACTTTCTACCATGAGTAATAAAAGTGCATTCTCATCATTCCTTCTAATAATTAATATATATATGCTTTTTCGAAAATGAAGGAAAGTCAATGAAAGAAAAGATTCCCCTCATTTTCTTTCATTCCAAGAACTTACAGGTGGTTCTTAAGGAGGGAAATTCTTCTAATTCTCGGCCTGAAAGATTTGCTTTAGATGTTTCTAGTGCCTGCCTTTGGATTTGCTTGAAACAAAGGTGGGTTGGCAACACTAATTCTACTTTCACCACTTCTATCTCCTTCAATTTCATGGAAACTGGATATCACTGAAAACAGTGGCTTTTGTGAGAAATATACAATTTTAAGAAAACCCCAACACGATCGAAATTAATTAAGAAAACCACAACACATTCCAAATTAATTAAGAGAATGCAACACTTTGTACAAAAACCTCGACACAGTCCATTACAGAAACAAAAAAACCAATAATTAAAGATGTATAAGATAACCAAAAAGAAAAACTAAAATAAAATTTTGAAAGAAAGCTTATTTGATCCAAAAGATATCTTTAAGATTTTCTATTTTGAACACTTTAGGGTGAATCTTTTTTAGTAATTTCTCTAATCTATAAAAAAAATAAGACAATGTTTTAAATAATTTTTAATGCATTTAAGGCCGATTGACAACCATAATCAAACACATTCAAGGCAATTCATCAAATAACAAAACACCCAACACTTGCTATTTAATTAGTACATGTTGTTGCTTATAATAGTATAAAGATAAATTTTAATCAAGAGCCAAGCTAGTTAGCGCAATTAAGTCTTCAAGTTTCTTCAAAAACAAATCATGAACTTATGAAAATTATTTTATAAAAAAATGCAAATTAGAAAATTTCAAAACTACGGTGCTTCCTGGCTTCTCTTCAAACTTGTTTTTGCCAAAAATCTTCAGTTGGGCTTTAGCATTTTCTGTTAAAAATCCACTTCGTTCTTCAAAAATTTCTTCTAATGCAATGTGCTCCTATCAAACCAAAGTATTTCAAAGATTTGAAAAATTAAAAACAGAACTTTACAGGTAACTATTTCGGCAATCTGACTGTGTGTGAAGACTCTGATTTTTCTCTCTACTTTAAAATCTCAAATCTCTAAGTCATTATTCTAAAAGCCCCAAATTTTTCCTATTTGATACTGAAACAGTTTTTAACAGCAACTGCGGTTCTACCTTTCAACAGAAACTGCCATAGAATGGTTGCAGACCAAGAATAAAAAGTAAAAAGAAAGAAAAGAAAAACCAAAGATCGATTCAAATCTGATTTTTCAAAAAACTTTAAAAAATTTGAGGAATACAATAATATAGAGAGCAAGAAACAAATACGTGAATCTTGAATTGGAAAAAGATTGAATTAAAGAACAAACCTGTAGCCTGGATTGAAGGGATTGAATATTCTTGAAGAAAAAGATTAGGGTTCGTGAGAAGAGAGAGAGAGAGTTTGGGGATATTGGAAGAGACTATACGGATCTTCTTCATCTTGATTGGTGTCTGATTTGGGTTTCAGTTTTTGATCTCCCGATCTCTCTCTCCTTCTCCGTTCTCAGCATCGCAAATTTTTTTTGGGAGTATTGTAAGCCCTTTCAATTGTATTTTAACCGATCAGTTTTCCTTTTATACAAAAGGTTTTTAAGCGGTGTTATAGCTTTGCTAAACAATACAATGTATAGCTTTTTAATTGCAGACGTGGCAGGGTCTAAAAAGCCAACCATTATAACGTGCGGTTGTACTTTTTAAAAGCTGTATATGTGTCAGAATTTTAAATAGGTAGTTATCCTATTTGTCAGCGCGCTCTTAAATGTAGGAATTAATTTTCTCTCAGCTTTGTCTATTATATATACTAGCTTATAGCCCGTGCAAATGCACGGGATTTTTATAATTGTGCTAGTTGTTTGTTTATAGCATCATCAAAAGTACACTTCTTTTTTTATATAACATCATCAAAAGTAAATAATACTCCATCATAATAATATATATTAACATAATTTGAATAACGGGAATAAAATTAAAGTCAAATAGGTTAGCCCTTTGTTTATGGATTTCATGCTTTCTTTGTTAAAAATCTTTATGGGTCTAATGTTGTAAGCAACCAAGCCATTGAGGATCTTTTTGCATGCCTAGACATATCAAAAGATTCAAAACAAAATGTTAATGTTAAATTGATTTCAAATGAAGATCACATACAATATTAATAAGTTGAAGAAGAATGAATGATATTCTACACATTCCCATAGGCAGCTCTCATACCTACATAATACTCAACAAAGACTAAAACTTAATTAAAAATTCCAAAAGAAGAAGAAGCTGCTTCTTTTTATTTCTCCCCAAATCTTATAATTTTGTGGTTCTATTAGGCAAAGTTAGAAAACCTAAGAATGAAAATGTATAACACAAAATGAGGAAATTAGCAGAGATAGAAAAAAAAAATTATAGCAACTAAACTAATTTATGAAATTTACAAATGACAAATTTCTCGAATGAGACCAAATAGAAATTCTCCATCAAATGAATAATACCCTTCATTCTTCCTCACACCTACACTAAAATTAGAGTCCAGAAGCAAATCATGACCGGGCATGACTTTATTTTGTTTTCAAAAGCCTTAAAATTTGTCCTTTTTTTGGAGATAAAGGGTAGAAATTTATTTAATGAATATGCAAAACATTACATGTGTAAACAAAATAGGGGGTCCGGACCTCTGACCCTCTGCTAATAGCAACAATTATACATAAGAACAACAACTTCTGCCTAGCAAAAAAAACTGAACACTACCTAAATCAAACAGCAACTCTTGCCTAGACAAGAACTGAACACTATTTACAGCAAAGAGAGAAACTGATCCACTCCTAATAGCATAACAATTATGCAGAAAATAACAACTTCTGCAGAAACATAAAACAATACATCCAAAACCTTTAAAACAAAACAGGACAATCTGCTACAAAAACAAAACAATTACTTCATGTGTGTACTTCCCTACTATGAGAGATTACAAAAAAAACTACAAAAAAAAAAAAAAAAGAATCTGACTTTATGCAACTTAAAATTACATGACAATTTCAAATAGCAAATCTGCCATTCCTAAGAACCACAATGAATCACACCGAACTAAAACTTGCAAGGCAATTTCAAATACCAATCCACCATTCCTAGGTACCGCAATGAATTAAACCATGAGATTAGAGAAAATTTTACAACCAAAAAGTTTAAAAGAGAAAAATGGCTACAGGTTTATGAAATAGAAAGTCAGGAAAATATTAGTCATATAATAATGCATAATTAATAGTACATTAGAATCTCAAATTCCAAAACCAAACCAATATATAACCCTTAAAAGGAACATTGAATCCAACCTTTTAATCACAAAAGAAAAAAGAAAAAGCTATAATGAATAATCAAGCCACAACATATAAACAAAACAAAATTCCACCTACAACAAATAAAATGCATACTCAATGGTAGATGGGAATCTCAAATTCTAAAACCAAACCAATTCATAAGTCATTACCCATAAAAATGACATCGAATCTTAATCTTGGCCCTAAATTTCAATTGCAAAACACAAAAAAAAAAAAAAAAAAAAAAAAGCTCACAATCCCCAATAAGCTGCAATGATACAGAGAAAATCTATTAACAACCCATTATTATGTAATCATCTATTCATAAAATTAATAAATAAAAGTAAATCATCTATAAGTACTCAAATCCAAAACACTAAGATACACAATAAAAACAATCATACCTTATTCTTTTGAAGGTAATCGATTTTTCTCTTATATTTCTCTCTTGTGTAATCATATATTTTTTTTGTTTTATTTTAATAATCTATAGGAAGTGAATCATATGATTCACAGTATTTAGTATTGTGGAATTGACTAATCTGTGTCTTATTTACATTAAATGTATCACTTTTTGAAACCACTCAATCTAAAATTTTATGCTCAATGTTGCTCGATTTGCTTTGCTGGGTGGTTTTATTTCCTTCCTCTGCGTTTGTAAATACAGGACTTCGAGTCCATTTCCTTTTGTAACCTCTCTCAAGCCCATAGATATTACAACCAAGTAGCCTAAAGCCAGAACTGTTTTTGTCAGTCCTGCTTAAACTGTGAAGCTTTCCCTCCAAAAAGTAGCTAATGTGGAGATTCTGCATCTAGGAACTTGCAAGATGGAAAAGCACATGGAACCTGATTCCACATAACACAATCAATCAGCTTTGACCTGAGGAAGAAAAAACAAATGATAAGAGAAAGATTGGAGGGAGAAATAAAAAGTTATCACAATGAACCAATTGCAAATTATCTACCACCTCAAGCATCAGTGCTGCATAATGAAATATTGCAGATATGATTTTTTTTTTTTTATTATCCCCAAAACAAATTCCAAATTTTCATTAAAGCAGAAGAGCCCAACAATGTGACATACATCATCCAAAATATGAAGCCTATCAAACTCTAAAATGCATACTATAAGCCAATTAACAATGTGACTATTACTAGACCAGACCACCTTTCAAACCCATGAAAAACCAGAATAAAAGGCTCCCAATCAAACAGACCAAGGGTACATACAAAAAAATGTACATAACTCTATAGTGGAGGAGATGCCACTAAGAAAGTCCTCACAAATTTCGTACACAATCATAAATTAATCCCGCTTTTATCTTAACAAAAAATACTCCAATGCTAAATAACAAAATGATACCAAAAAGTATAAAAATATACATTAATATAAAAACAAAACTAATGCTTATTCCAGTAGAAAAGCCTTAAAAAATGGACTCAATACCAGTGGGGGAGGGGGAATACTACCAATAAAATTTTAGACTTTATCCCTAGTAACATACCAACCCCTTTTATCAGCAACATTTTCAAACCAAACTTTCACATAATGTGATTCAGAATCATCCAAAAGTGGAGGTAATCCATAGCATCAAAAGAAGGATTAATGAAAAAAAAAATCAGATTTGTTAATATGATGGACCCAACTTACAAAAGCCAGCAATCTTGAAGAAACAATCCAGCTATATTTACAATAGAATTTCCCAGAAAATCAATTTATTTTTACTTCTAATTGAAGAAACAATCCAACTTTATTTACAATGTAATTTTCTAAAAAAATTCATGGCAATATGTACAAATAAGATGACATAAAATAACTTAACAATACATTTAGTTTACTCTTCTTAAATAAAATAAAAAATACAAAACTTTAAATACAAAACAAAAGGGATTGAACCCACATAGGGTAACATGAGAATTGTAGAGAGCAAATGGCAGAAAAGCAAAAGCAACACAGAGTAATGCAACTAAACAGAAACGCAGTGCAGAGCAACCCCAATGAAACCGAACAGCACACAGAGTCAAAGCAAGAGTAATAGCAAAATCGAAAACAAAAGCCAACACACTATATCGTTTACCCAACGTCGATATAATTCTGGCCAAAACCCATTTAGCAAATACAACATAGTGTCTCCCTAATGAAACTTAGTCCTTGAAACTTCATCCATCTCAATCGCCAATTTGTTGGCATGCCAAAAATAGTGTATACCACCGATACTCAAGACATTGTGAATGCCAACCTAAACCTTGTAAATGATTTAAGAGGCAGAATCTTGGGAATGGAAAACAGGTGGTGGTTGGGGATGTTGGAGATGCAGAGGAAGGGTCTAAGGAGAGATTTATGAGGTTTTGAAGGGTTTATTTAAGAGTTGGGCAATGAAGAAGAAATAGAAGACGGATTGGAGGGTTTTGGGCTGCGTTGTTTCAGATAGAAGAAATAGAAGATGGGCACTAATGGTTTTGGGCTGCATTGTTTTAGATTTTGCGTTGTGATTGTTTTTAAATGGTTTTTTCCTACATGGCAGCATCTCCTAAATTGCAGGTATAGAATAACTAATATTTTGTATATCAATTATAGTTATACTATCTAAAGAACAATAATTCCTACAACGTTTATTTATTTATTTACAATATAACCAAGGACAGTATAACGGAAAAAACTTAGTTTAAAAGTAAATAAATTTTAAAATTAAAAAGAATCTTCTAAAACAACATAAACAATGTTCAGACATGTGGATAAGGGGTATTTAATCCAAACCTAATCCACAATGTATATTGTTTGTTCTTAGATGGGAAATATTGGCATGAAAATCTACAAAATCACCTCCGCAAAAACAGAAAATGAGAGTATTTAAAATGAATGGTTATGCAGTAATCATTCTTATTCAGTTTAGATGGATAAGAATTTTAAATGCAGTCTGCCTCCTACTTTAAGTCTATAAAAATTACAAAATCATAAGACTCACCAAGAAGTGGAGAATAACAGTAAACCCATTGGAAACCACTACAATAACTACCATATACTATAACATCAGAATTTTCTTTTTCTCAAATTTTAAAGGGCTTGCTTGAGTTGATCATTTTGATTTACTGAGAAATTAATCAATCCCTTCAGGCAACAAAAATTTGTCATAAGTAGCATAGTTGGTCTAGAATACTGCAAGATATATTGGTAAACAGCCTATTGGGAAGATTTTAGGGATAACCACTCAGGTAGCACCATAAGCCAGAGAACCATATCAGGGAGGAACCAAAACTTTATCATAACAAAACCAAATAATTTTATTCCCCTCTCAATTAATTAAAATAAAATCTAAGATTTCTAAATTAAAATTTATTTTCTTTCCCTCATTTTCTCAAAACCCAATATACGAAAACCCCATGACAGGGTCATATTTATTTCCTAATAAACGAAAACCCCATCACAACCAATGAAAAACCATATCTAAAAACTCAAAACTTTTAATTGTCACACACTTTCTCAACACCCAAACAGAAAACAAACACACACACAGAGATAGAGAGAGCAATACCTTAGTAGAATCATCGAACACTTTCTGAAGAAGAACTTCATAATTTGAGGGCAACTTCAATTCCCAAAATCAGAGCCACGCAATCCTCTGGTAAATCACCCAAATTGGGAGAAAATAGAAGAGAAACAGGTGTGAATTGTCAAAGAAGGATCTGCGAATAGTTTTATACAATTTAAAACGGAAATTGAATTAAAAAAAAAAAAAAAAAAAAAAGCATGCCTACCTTCTAAAATGTCTGTTGTTGCAGAGAAGGAATGGGATAGCGTCTGAATCGACTGTTGCGCTTCCTTTTGGATTTTCTTTTTTCCTCCGTTTGTTGGTTTGGAATGGAACATGCAAGCAATAAGACACGAAACAAAAAAAAAGAAACGTTTGATGAGAGGAAGATTATGTTTGTTGGTTGGAAAACACTGTTATGATCTGCCTGTATATGGAGTTTTAGAGAAAAGATGGAGGTCAGAGTCAGTCTGAACTTTTGATAGGGAAATATGGCGTTTGGGTTTTTGGGTGTGTGTTTGTTTTTTATAAGCGTGTTTGTGTTTTTATATGACTCTCCCAAAACGATGTACCGTACGGTTGTTTTAAAGAATAAATTGTAGACGTGGCAGGGTTAAAAATCCAACCATTATACCGTACGGCTTTTAAAAAAAAATTGTATACGTGTCTGAATTTTAAATAGGCAGTTATCCTATTTGTCAACACGCCCTTAAATGTAGGAATTAATTTTCTCTCAGCTTCGTCTATTATATATATATAGATATAGATATAGATATAGATATAGATTATTATTATTATTATTATTATTATTATTATTATTATTATAAATAAATAAATAAATAAACACTGTCCAAACCCAAGTCCAACCCATTCCATGTGGGTTAGACTGCGTTAGATTTTTTTTAACCCGTCATAGTAGGTTAAGTTGAAAAAAATTCATCAACTCGACCCATACATACCTCTATTTTTGATTGTCTGTTAACTGTCCATTGATCAATATTGACCAATATATCATTTTTTTTTTTTTTTTTTTTTTTTTGCCTGGATTCTGAATTTATGGCTTGTTTATCCGAGTGAGACTCCCAAAATTGACCAAAAAATAGAAAATATTTTCCTATTTAGGGATCTATTGTTCTTGATGAAAATTTATATTCATATAATTATTTGAAATTATTAGAAATAGTAATGGAAATATGGTACAAAGATTCAGATTATGATATGAAAAGTCAAGAAACATGAAAGCATGTCGCACAATATTGGAACTTTGGGTCCAATTTAAATAAAATCATTCATGGATTATACATATGAAAAAATATTTTTTTGTTGATAATTTGATAGTATAATGGGGTTAAGGGGAATTGAACCATAAATTGAATTACAAAAATCTTAGCAGTATGTACATCAACTGATTGCAACTTTTTTTTTTTAAAAAAACTTAGTTGCAACCTTAGTTGCCGCCTGTTCCATACTACGCTTAAAAGATGGCAGTTATCAGTTTTTTTTTTTTTTTTTTTTGATAATCAACAGTGAAGGCTTTATTGACAACAAATCAGAATTGCAACTGAAATAGATGGGGTTGCTGGGAGACAATAACATCTTAAAAAACAGAGGGAGCAGTCATTAGATTTACGAATTACAACAACATAGTTTTGAATCATCAACCTTTTAGAAAGGAAGTGGGGGAGTATATTGTTGGGTTATTACAAGTAATACATTAAAGTTGCAACATTATTCTCCCTCCCACCACACCCAAAAAAAAAGTGAAATGACCAAAGAAATCGAAGCCACTTACTTATAACTGCTTAATCCAGCAAACTACATTTGAAACGGCCATCTAATATAGACAGCTTCTCTGCTTTTGTGACTGCATTTAAGGGGAGGGGACTGAAACTACGAGATGGACCATAGAAATGAGGGTAGCTATTGGCACCGTCCACAACTTCATATACCAATCCATCATCAAACTACAACAAAATCCACATCAAAAAGGCCACCAAACATAATCAGACATTGGGATTAGACTTTACACACACAAACACACACACACCAAAAAAGAAAAAAGAAAAAAAAAAACCAACCAATTAAGGGACCCTTTAGCTTTATTACGTCGATAATTAAGCAATTCAAACAATGGATCACATTAGCTATCATATACATTACATGGACATCATCAATTAGTTAAGTTCTAGAACATGTTCTTGCTCAATATTCCATCCTTCAATTTAGTGAATTTAAGATTTTAGATCACTTCTCCCTGATTCTATAAACTCTATATTTGGCCCTCACTATAAGTTGGCACCTGGAACCTCCAAGTTGCAGTAACTTACTAATGAATAGGCTTCTAAGGTGCATCTACAACAAGGATACTTAGTTCCCGGGATATAGATAAACATGTTCTTTAGTAGCCTAAATACATGTCTCCTTCAAGCATATAAGCATGATTATAACTCAGATTACTTCAAGTTTTTTAACTAAAGTCTAAAACAATAAAACTTCATTAAGAAAGCTATCTAGAACCACAATCCTTTCAAGTTGGTGCCTTTCAGACACAGCCCAATCCCTTTAACCAGTTTAAATGATCTTGTACAGAGAATGCAGAGGATAAATGAGAAACAAACAGAAACATTCAACAGGTTAAATGTAATACATATAAAGCCTGTGGGAAAAACGATTGATACATTACATCTCATGCTTGGCTAATCATTGTATTAGAATAATGATTAAATAATTAAATTCATCATTTCCTAGCAGGTTAAACTTTTGGGAGAATTGATAATTTAATATGATATCATAGCAAGTGGTCCTGAATCCATACCCTGTTTCCACTCTACTTCCCGTTTAAAAAGTTAAAAATCTCACGTGTTGAGCCACACTTATTAATGAGGAGTCTGAGTCCATGTGTGAAGGGTAGTATAAAAATAACAATTAAGTGATTAAATTCACAATTTCTTAATAGTTTAAACTTTAAGACAATTGATAATTTATTATATAGCTCTTACTTTTTACACTTCTTATTGTTTGTCACCCAATAACATTATCTATACATCACTCAAATTCTCTGAAGCAACACATTTTCAGTTATATATGCATACCTTCTTAGCATCGATTTGAAGCAAGTACAAATCCACCTTAGTGTTCAGGAAAAAGTTCTGTAATGTTGCCTGAACCTGCAGATAAATCACTACATGGAATCGGTTTCAGCCGCAAAGCAAAATAGCATTAGTTAAATGTAACAGCAAATTAACCACCAGGATTCTTGCAAATGAACCAACTGGGGATTGATTAAAGAATCTTTCTTTCACTCCGCTCTGATTCTCTCCAATAAACGAAATGAAGCCCTTTCTAGGAAAAGAATATTAGTGGATGGTGTAAGAAAACCTGATGGAGATTACTCAGATGAATGAAACCAGAAGACTTGTCAAGTTCTCCACCAAAGACGGATCCATTTTTTTGCAACTCTTCCCACTCATTAGCGGTACTGATCCTGTACACAAACTCTTCTGCTTTGCTCACCCCATCTTCTGAAGCCATTAGAATGCTACAGATAGTAATTGGGGAGACCAGTTTAATAATCTTTTTGAAGCCATACAAATTCTACCCCTTTCATTCTCTTTTATAATATGAAATATCAAAGAATGCATTTTGACACATCCCCAAAACATTCTAAATTCAACTCAGGGAAAAAAAACAAGGAACCAAATTCCAGTTTAATTTGATGATAATGCCAATAAGCTCTAGCTCAAATGAAACCTTGTAAGACTCAACACCCACCAGGTGCTTGTGTAACTTATCAATAAGAAAAGTTCAATTTGATAATAATATACAAAATCAAATTTGAAATATTGTGACTACTAAGCATAAAAGGGCTTTCTAACTTGTGTTGAATACAAAATAGAAACACTAGGAATAGTTGCTAACCTCAATTGCTCCATGAATATGTTGTACCAAATAACAAATAAAAAGGTCTACTGTAAACTGTGATGGCCGAAGCTAAGCAGATTCTCTCTCTCTCTCTCTCTCCCGTTTTTTTCAACCCAAATGATAGAAAAGCCCAAATTCCAACAAGCCCAATTCCTCAAAAACGTTCTAAAATTTAATCTGAAACACATTTTTGCATGGATTCAACGTCAATCAAGTACCAGTTATAGAATTTCAATTCGTCTAATTAGAACATACAGTACATATACTCCTATCTTAGTTGCACGTATCACATTGATATTGAAGTATAGGGAGGACGTTAAAGAGAGGGAGGGAGAGAAGAGAACCTGATGGATGGAGATTGGTGATATGGGATGAACTATGAATCCTGTTTTCTCTGCCACTTTTGTTAACACCAACTCTTTTGGGGGCTTCACTGTTCACCCTCTAGCCTTTTTGTCATCTATTTTTAGGAATGGTGAATGGTGAATGGTGAACGCAGATTGGGATTGGGCCAATTTATGGTCCACGGCTATCAGCCTGGCGTGTTTGTTTTCTTTTATTTATTTATTCACTTTTTATCATAACTTATTTGGCGCGTTTGGTACAGAGTATTTATATTATACTTGCATCTAGACTTTTTTAAAATGTGATGTCTTACCCTCTAAATGCCTTAAAATATAACTATTTTTTTATTGATTTATTCGTAAGAATCTTAAAAGGGTTATTTATTTTTCTCATACTATCCTTAGATTTATAAACCCAATATCAACTTTTTAATCTTCCTCTAAATAGATAATAACAAACAAAATATAAATTAAGACAAATTCATTAAAACTATAGTTTAACATTTCAAAATGACATGTATAATACAAAAATAATTATTTAATTCTTGTTCTTTATGAAAATCACAACATTATGTTTTGTTAATAAAAATAAATATTTTATTTTATTTTAGCAAATAACCAATCCCAAATAAGAGATATAAATATTTTATTTTATTTTAGAATTTATATTGTTGTGGTGGGAAGAGATAAAAATAAAGGAATAGATATTGATAATTTGTTTTATGTTTTATTTTTATTTTTTTATAAGTATGTTTTATCTCTATTGGTAAAATGATAAGTGAAAAATAGTAAAATTGTCAATCTATAACAAATGTAATTTTTTTAAGCATGGGAGTTTGAATATCCACATATTGCAAAGGGAGTCCACATACCTAAAAGAAAGGGGTACGTGGGAATCTAGATACCCTTAGCATCTGATTTTCTTTTGTGATTTGCAACAAAACAAAGGAATCTTTCAACATTTCTGAAAATTCTAAAATATTATCCCGTACCAAACGCCACCTAAAATATATTGTTATAATTATGAGTGTTATCCTTAATATTTACTCTATTTAAAATTCAATAAATTAAATATTTATTCTAGTTACTTTATGAGTTATTGTAATTCATGAAGAGGTTAAATTCATCCTTTTTGTCTCAACAAAAGAAAGTCACTATTTTTTGTCCCTTTAAAATAACATTGTCAAACTCTAGAGTCTTGTGAAATTTAATGGTATTATTTACTCTCCTTCCTTAAGAAAATCACAGTTTAAATTCCTTATTATACATTTAAAAAAATATTTGAACAAACTAAATTTTGACACATCTCCAATCTATTAAATACATTAGGCACTAAAAAGTTAAAACTTTAAATTTGTTACGAACTAAAATATATATTTTTAATTTATCATATATTAATCAATCACTTTAAAACTCAAGATCTAAATTCGATTGTAGGATAAAGTTTTACAATACTTACCAATCATGTATTTTGGGTTTTTATGATTGATTGGAAAAGGAAGAAACTCAACTTTTTTTAATTTATGAGGTATTTAATAAAATATATATATATATATATATATATATATATATATATATATATATATAACATGAAGAATGAAATTTTGTACTTAATACTCAAATTTATAATGAATATATATGTGTGTGTGTGTGTAGAGAGATAGAGAGAGAGAGCTACACCTAATGTAATTTTAAGTAGTGTTAGACCACTTAATTTTTTTATTGGATGCAAATTTTGATAAATCGATCGTTGGATTACAATTATTTCCACTGTCTTTGCTTGTAAAATTTCAAGATAATCAAATATTGATAACTATCTAATCTATAAAATGTATAAATTTTAAGTTTTTTTTAAAAGAAAAAATGCGTAAAAAATGAATTTATGAATTGAATAGCACGAAATTTAGCATGTACGTAGAGAATAGGTTGGCAACAACTTAGATTTGATCATTGCACTTTCAATTGAGCGATTAATTCCTTAGACTTTTGTGAGAAATCATATCTTTTGTTAGTTTTTTTTTTTTTTGTTATTAATCATATGATGTGTAAATAATTTTATTGCATCATCAATAAGTTTGAATATTATTATTATTATTATTATTATTATTATTATTATTTGTAAACTAGGTTCTATAATTTAAAGGTGTATATTGTTAGAAGTTATTTAAATTTTTATCATGAAATTAGTTATGGTAATAGGTTGGGTCAAGTAGGAATGACAACGGGTCGTGTTTGGGGTGGGTTTTTTTATGCCCAAATCCAACTCACGGGTCCTCCCCCATTACCCGAACCCGGCCCGTTTAATAAACTGGTTTTTTTAACCCCAAACCTGCCTCGTGGGCCTCGCCCAGCCACTTCTGGGCCTAATCTAAAGCCGTGGCCCAATCCAACCGAATCTTTTTAAAAAAATAAAATTGATTTTACATCAAGAAATCACAACCACAGAAACAAAAACACAAATCACAAACCCAAACATAGATTGAAATAGAAACACAAATCAGCTTGTTTTTTTTTTGCTCTTCTTTGTTAATAGAAAATTTTTCACTCATCAAAAAGAAAGAAAAAAAAAAAACACAAATCACAAACCCAAACATAAATAGAAACACAAATCAGTTTTTTTTTTTTTTTTTTTGCTTTTCTTTGTTAATACAAATTTTTCACTCATCGAAAAAAAAAAAAACACACACACACACACACAAATCACAATTAGAAACATAATCCCGTCCTTCGATCATTTTATCTCTCTCTAATCTAACAATCTCGTGCTCCGATCTAACAATCCCATGCTCCTCCATGACAAACAGCAACCACCATGTGATGAGAGTGAGGGTGAGGCTGAGTCGGTGAGTGAGTGAGAGTGAGGGTGACTGGGTGAGGGGTGACTGAGAGAAAACAAGAGTGAGAGTGAGAAAGGTAAGGGACGGCGAGGCGGAGTGAAACTGTGGAGCTGAACAAGGCCGAGAGGGGAGTGTTTGAGAGTGAGAAAGAGTAGCTAGCAGTGAGAGCTTAAGAGAGAGAGAGAGAGAGATAGGGCAACTAAAAGGTGAGGGTTAGGTTTAGAAAATGAAATTTGAAAGGAAATAGAGTATTTATACTAGGGTTTTAATTTTTTTTTAATATTATATATGTATACGGGTCAGGTTCAAGTCGAGTATTCTTAAAACCCAAACCTAACCCAAACTAGCTTCGGGTTTGATTTTTAAAATCCAAACCCGACCCTATTGTTCAATGGGTCGGGTTGTATTTGTCATCCCTAGGGTCAAGGTTGAATCATAATTCATAAGTGTCCTAATATCTCTCCAAGGTAGGAGCGAAGGTAAGTTGGGGGCGGAATGAGTTTGAGATATTTTACCATCTTTAATTTTTATGGTTTCAACATTAATAAGATAAAAAAATAAAAACAAAAACTAACTGTTAGAGGGCTAAGAGAAAAACAATGATCATATATATATATATATATATATATATATATATATTTATACACACTCAATAGGGCATACAAGACGAGGCATTTTTTCATTCATACATGAAAGACTCCCTTGGTTTTTTTTTTTTTTTCAACATTAACAATCTTACGTATACAACATATTTTTTCACAATTTTTAATTGTTTATTTTTACAATATATGAGATAATAGATTGTGATTAATGCAACATTATTTTCACATGAGATCACAATTAGCATCAATTTTATTGTATATTAATGATAATGTATCACCTTAATAATTATAAAAGAAAGAAAAAGTTATAAAATTGATTGTTTCGGCATTATGCATGAAACCAATATTTTTCTTTTATAGAAGAGGGAAAATAAATCAACAATACTTGCTAGAACAACAATAAATAACTTACCATATGGTAAATTATGAGTAAAATAGGAATATATTCATCACATTTTTTTCATGTCTTATTTATTTATTTAGAGAGTTTTAATTTATGACGTCCGCTCTTAATAATAGCTTTTTATTATGTCAAATCTCTTATACAATTATCAAAAATTTTACCAATTGAATTAATTAGAACCTAATATTTTTTATGTCTTAGTTGAGTTGAGATAAAAGTGATGTAATTTGCAAGTAGCATTTAAAAAAAAAAAAAAAAAAAATTTAAATCCAAGCGTCGTCCTGTCCAAGTGCCCATGCGTCATTTCAAAGCCGAGCCGAAACCCACTTTTCGGTGCTAAATAAAAACGCATAGCGGTAAGTTCGAGGTAGGAAAGGAACTTCTTCTGTTACCTGGTGAGACCGGACCTTCTCCACTCTCCACCAACTCCCATGGCTACAATGGCGAAACCAGGTGGTGGAGCCCTTAGTCTTGGTCCCTTCCACACCCATACCCACCTCAAAGACCTCACTCTCTTTGACTTCTCTGCCCGCCCCAACTTTACACACTCCCACTTCTCTCATCACCTCAATGTCACTGTTAAGCACTCAAGGAAACCCTCAATTCTTCCCGTTATCAGAGCCCAGAACCAGACCTCTCCTGGTACTACTCTCTCTCCCATTTTTCTCAGATAATATTAATGGGTTTTCGATCAAAATGTTAATGTTACTCTGTGTCGATCATTTTTGTTGCTGTTGATTTTCTTGCTTTGCTTGCCTTTTAGGTTATGTCCCGGACTCCAAATTTTACAAAGTGGAAGCTATTTTGAGGTGCGTATAGTTCTCACCTTGCTTTGTTCACTATGCTTTTTTTTTCCTTGTTAGATTATTTTTTAAAGCGCGTGTGTGTTATGACATTGTTTTGTAAGATTTATTATATATTATGGGTTTTGTTTTGTTAATATTGAAATGAGCTTATTGAGTTTGAATTTGTCTAACTGTGTTTTCATTATCTTTGTTTCGCTGCTGAATTTGGGATGAAACAGGCCCTGGCGAGTCCCGCAGGTTTCTTCGGTAAGGCTTAATGAAACGTGACCATGACTTTGTGTAATTACAGATAGATTTTTTTTTTTTTTGTTTTTGGTTTCTGAAAGAAAATTTTCAAAATTATGCAATTATAGTATCTAGCATTAGTTGCAAAATTGAATAGTTTAAGATAAGTTTAGCCTCTCTAAGTGGTAATTAAAATCACTCTTTTATCAGATTTCTGTCAACTTCTTAAATACGCATCAATAGCATTTCCATTTGTGAAATATTTTTACTGTCATGAAATGATCAATCCAATTTAGTTGAGATACGCAAACATATTCTAGCCCACGAAATCTAACGTAGTGAGTTAGTGGTGTTTTGTGTTAATGACATTGTGTTAAAGTAGTTTGCAAGCTACAAGAATTACATGTAAAAGGCGAGAGTAGGGTCCACTGGACACAGTGGCTACAAGATGTCTCTATAACACCATGAGATGAATAGAGAAGGAAGTTATAGATTGATTTGGAGCAGGAAGAGAATTTATGGATAAATTTTTAGTTAAGACATATTTCATCTCGTGTAGAGCCCTCATTTATTGACCCTATGAATTATGTGGTCATATACTAGAATGTTTTGTCCCTGCATGTCAAAAGAACCAACCACAGGCTGTTCTATCAGTCCTTTTGTAACTATTGTCATGATTATAAAGTTGTAGGCCAAGTTATATCCTTCCTCCAGTGCCATTTCCTTAGAGCGGAGCCAAGATCCCCGCTGCTCTTCCAGAGCTCATGCTGTTCTCAGGGTTTTTAATGCCATTCTTTGTTACTGCAATTTATAGCAGCTACAAGATGCTCCCAATAGGTTCTACACAATTGGTTTAGTTTGCTTGAAATAATTACCACCACCTGGACCGCTAAAAATGACACAGCAATTTATCATTAAAACATTTAGGGCTATAACCTACAAACTACTTCCCTTGGGAACTGCATTCTACTTTACTCAGAAAAAATCGAGATTTCCCCAAAAGTTTTGTCAGCCTAACAAACTAGAACGTTGGTAACACTGTACCATGAAAAATTCTGTCTGATCCCTATTCTGTAATGGAAATAGTTTGTCCATTCTCAAAGTTGTGTAAAAGTTCCACAATAGTGACCTCACATGAAACTCTTGAAAATTTCTGTTGCCTGTTATTGCAACACGTAACATTTATTTGTGAGAGGTTGAATGAGGCGGCGGTCACAAATAGACAAGAATTATTTGGTAGTCAACTATGACATCCATTCATGGTAGTTATTTCAACGGTAAGTAAAGGACCCTATAAGTGACTTCCGCATGTGGCTATATACATCTTATATTCATAAATAAAACCTTATCTTAAAGCTATTGCTATATAATGATTTCTTTGGCTTCCGTTTGGCAATACCTTTTCAAACTATTTCAAACTATCATTTATACTTTAATGCAAAAGTTGCATAAAGGCACATGCCTTCACTGCTGTACACAATCACAGCTTTAGCCAACATTCTGCTTTACATTTTTCTCTAATTATTAAAATTCTCTAAAACATGATTATGATGAAGCTAATTAATTAAATGATGTGGAACTAATGTTCGCTACTTTTCTGAAAAATAAAGGCTCTACTGAAAATGGGAATTCGAGGTGTTACGGTATCTGATGTTCGGGGCTTTGGTGCTCAAGGTGGTTCAACAGAAAGGCAGGGTGGTAAGTTTGTTGGTTCATTATGGCTAGAAATAAATTTACCTAGTAGATTAGTTAATTTGATTTATCTCTTATGAAAGAAATTCCTTTTGCATGATTGTATCCCCTCCTATTCACAATGCTCACTTCCAATCTATCAGATTTAAAACACTTATGGCTCATTGACTGAACAACTATACTTTGATATGGATCTTTCCTTTATTATTTTCTTTGTTGGGTGTCTTTGATATTGCCTATTTTGGCATTGAAGAAAGAACTCTTTTGGTTGGTTTCATACTTTCACTTGCCTTTTTTATCTGCTCTTTCTCATATGGTTGTTGATTTGGCCTTCTTCTTTTTCTTCTTTTTTTAATGTTCTTGTTTATCGCCCTGTAGGCTCTGAATTTTCTGAAGACAAGTTTGTTGCTAAAATTAAAATGGAGATTGTTGTGAGCAAAGATCAGGTATGAAGAGCCAAAAAGTGGTATTTTTTGTTTGAACTAGAAACTGAACTTCTATTTCCCTAGCGTGAAGCTATGTGGCACATTTCTGCTCATTAAATGGAAAAATGTCATGGTATATTTTGTCACTATAATTTTACTAGTTAATACCTGCATATTATCCTCTCTTAGGTTGAAGCAGTAATAGACAAGATAATCAGGGAGGCAAGGACTGGAGAGATTGGTGATGGAAAAATTTTCTGTAAGATTGCAAATTTCTTAGTCAATTCTGATGAGTAGACTTTAACTCCTTTAAGCCTTTTTGTTGAACTTTAAAGCTAATACATAACACTGAGTGTATAAGCAGGTTAATGGAAAATTAGGCCAGAGTTGGTTTATATGCATCTTTATTTTTTGTATCTTGGTGGATGTTTTATGTAAGGTTCCATTTGGATTGAGGATTTAAAATCAAGGGATTTGAAGAACAATTGTTAGTATAAATTACTTAATATGATTTTACAACACATGATAGATTTTAGCCTTGAGGATTTTGTTTCAACAAAAATACCTGTAAGTTTTATGGATTTGAAAACATCTTATACAGTTACGCCCAATAATTTCAAATGCACATATTAATAATGCAAATCCATCCATCAATAGAAAAATCTCCCCTTTCTGGCCTTTCATACTTTATTCAAGTCGCTTGACCTAATAGTTGAAATCCAAGTCCCTCTCTTCAAATACACAAGTGCAGATGAACCAATAAATTATTTTAGGGATTTACTTGTTTCTATATTTGTCCTTTATACTATGTCTTCATAATATAGTACACTGCCTCGACTTATCAAAAAAAAAAATATAGTACACTGCCTCTGTTTGGTTTTGGGGACAGCCAGATTTATAAAAATTTTCTTTTTCAGGTAAACTATATTTTTCAAATGAATGAAAGTTGCATTTTCTTAGGGACATGGAACACATCTCATGTTAGTTTTTCCCTTAATCTGAAGCCTTACAGCTACAATGATTGGGGAAAGAAAACTCACATGCACAGTTGCAAATAAAAGTTCTTTTATTCAGAAACCCATAGCCTTTATGGCTTGCTTAGGATTCTGCATTTCTTTCTGGGCACATCTTCACAACAACCTGAAGCAATGCTACTTTTTTCATACTGCACTGGCTACAAGTAAACTAGGAGTGGATATCTAAAAATGTGCTACTCTGGAACGTACTTAAGAAATTCATGTCATCCACTCAAATATAATGCTAGGTGAAACATCTTTTCTTCAAGCAGTAAAGTTCCTACATATGCTTTATTGAAAGTCAGTTGGCTAATTAGCGATGTAGTTAAACTTTAATATGTATACTTATCAGACTATATAACTGCATTAGTATTTATCACATCATGTGGAACATTTCATACAAATTACTTCACCAAAGTCTAACAAAAGTGACCTGTATTTGAAGTTCAGGGTGGTAGATTAGCCAAGTTGGTTGGGGCTGGCCACTTAGAAAGTAAAAACCACAAATCAGGCTGGCCATTTTGAAAGAAAACCCAGATACTTGAAATTGGGTCTTCCATTATAACCAAGTTATTTGTTGCTTGCGTAATTTAATCATAGCTACAGTTAATTTTGAAACAAATCAGTTTGTGGATTCTATTAGTAATTAGTTTGCTTCAGCTTTTTTAAATCAAACCTGTAATGCATTTTCATTGATTGTGCAGTGGTTCCTGTCTCAGACGTTATAAGAGTTCGCACTGGTGAGTGATCAAAACTTTGTGATACTTTATCATTTCCTTATTTGTATTACCATGCAGAAGGTATCCAAGTAATCTTTGATATCTGATTTTCAGGGGAACGTGGAGAGCAGGCAGAGAGGATGGCAGGAGGGCGAGCTGACACGTCCGTTCCTGCATGACCTGTGAGAGTTTAAATGAGCAGTGTCGGCCTAGCGACTAAGCCTCTTTACCGCAACCTGCTTTAAACATTCCCAAATCCAATTCTGTCCATTCTCCTTGAGAGCTAAAAATATACTCTTGTTTGTTAACTGTTCTCTTGTGAAGAGTAGAAATAAAAGGAAAGAATAGTATCATTGCTCCTCCCTTTCTGATGGCCTTCCAAGTATCATTGCAGGTGTATACTTTTTACTAGAAGCAGGTAGCCACACTTCTTCATCCTCACCTCCCCAACTGAAATATCAATCAATTTTTGTTTGAATTTGGACTAACTCCTTTGATCTAGCACTCCTACAAAGAGGACCAACAGGGTGCCAAGAGTCATCCCAAGTGGAAATAAGCTTTACCATTCCCCACCCTCATATCTCATCAATTGCCTACATTCAGTCCTCAGTTGAAGTATTTTGCTCCCAACTCCAAGAACACTCAACAGGCATAGAAATTTCCCATAAAAATCTCTCTCTCAATGTAGAGTTGAGTCCAAGCAAAACCCAAATTAAACCCACACTAGCAAAAAGACTGCAAACAAATCATATCAGCTGTTTTATTCCACTCAGGCTACCTTAACATGAGCCTAACTACCCTCCTGTTTTGGAAAGGTGAGCTCATTCTAAAATCAACTTTCATTTGGAATTGTTGCCTTTATAAAGATCTAAACTAAGGAGAAAGTAAGAAGGAATAATCAAGCAGTGGTTATAGTTAATCTCAATGGATTACTTCCAATCATGCTTGAAATAATTTGATTAAGAATCACCCAAAAAAAAAAAAAGGTTAACTCAAAGATAGATTTATAATCAATTTGTTAGAAGTTAGAGGCTAAGCTATATAAAATTATAAATTACATGATTGGAAAACTATAAAATTATTTAGGCCAAGATTAGAATGTTGTAAGCGCACAAGTGCACCTGACCCAAAAACAAACGTAGGCTTAGGCCCAATGAGTCTTAAACAATGAAATTTGTAGAGTGTGGATTTGAAATCTAGTTTAGGGGTGTTGGAGATTGGATAGACAGGCCCAAGTATTACAGTATTTGCAAATAATAAGTAATTATAACAAAGGAACCTCCTCGGACGTGAGCCGATGACAATTTCTATATTATTTCTCTTTCTTCTTTCAAGGTTACGGTTCTCTTTTTCTTTTTTTTTTCTCTTGAAGCCTTTAAATAATAGCCAGGAGGTTCAATTCTACTGTTCAGGGTTCACTTCCCCATTATTGCGGCCAGGGAGGTAGGTGCAGGGTCTTTAATGTGGAGGTAGCAGCTTTTTTCCTGAGATATTTCTCTCACATCGGTGTGTCTAGAGGGTACAGAGATCTCCCTCTTAACCAACAGTCTTTCCAGAACTCCGCCTTGATCTTTTTGGCGAATCTCCAAGTCATCACGGGTCTGTCCGAGGAGAGATTCTTCCTCGGATGAATCCTCGGACCCTCGGCCTGTGAGCCGACTCGCAGTCCTAAAGGCCTTTAATCAAAAACAAACTGGTCCTTCTTGATAGAGCCCAAAGGCCCAAATACCTGCTCAGGTCTTTTTACTCCCCACAAACGTGTTAGTCATTTCCAATGGTTTCCTATTCCAGACAGTAGGGGCAGAGGTATGTCGCCCCCCTCCCCCCCCCCCCCCCAAATTTTGAAAGTTTTTTAAATATATATACAATTATTTTAATGTTTTTAAAATTTAATCTATAAAAATAAGAGTTGGCCCCCCAAATATTAGAATCAGTCCAATAATGCTCTAAAAAAAATAATTGGTATAATAGTTATAAATATATAACTTTATTTTTTGCAATTCTATTTTTTATTGTAAAATATGCTTTTATATCTGTTAAATATTTGATAAAATTTGGTATCAAACATGTTTGAATCTATCTTTTTCAACTCGTTATGTGGCGATTAACAACTCATTAACTCTTAAGAAAAAAATTTGTTACTAAAACTATACATGAAATTTGTCTTTAGTTGTCACATAATAGGTAGAGCAAGGTAGTTTTAAATATGTTTGGAACCTAACTTATTCTTCCATGTTTTGAATCATTCATGTTTTGAAAATTTCATTAATTCAATTGAAAGATTTTTTACTTACTTTAGTTTAAAATTTAATAATTGTATTTAATATGAAAGTTTTTAAGAATTTCACTATAAAAATGGAAAAAGTAGATTTTATTTTATGAAAGATCGCCATAAAAAATAATTTTAATTGAAAATACTAAGTATTTTTTTTTATGGTGTGTATACGTGTATATATATAACTTATTAAATAAAAAAAGTGTGTGTATATATATATGTGTGTGTGTATATAATCAAAAAGTGTGGGTGTATGTATATATATGTGTGTGGGGAGGTTATCTTGATAAATATATTAGCATCGTAACTTAATTTTTCCAAACAAAAATTTCTAGCAGTGACATCAGTCATTCTCCTCCCAAATAGAGCCTCCTTTCAAATTCCAACCATGCACTGTGCAGGCAAAGGGCGTCATAAGAATCATTAATAAGTCATAACAACACATTGCCGACGAGATCAAGTCATCACTACTTTCTAAAAAAAAAAAAAAAAAGATAACGTAATTACTAAATAATAATAACCAATGGTATGAAAACTTTTTATAAAAAAAAACACCAAAAGTGATTTTTTTTTTTTTTTTTTTTTGAAATGGGACTGAAATAAAAATATTCTTCATTCAATTTGATGCAAGTTTGATTATTGTCTCATAAAATTTCACTTTGTCTCTCTAAGTTTTGTGGCTTAATTAATTGGCACTTTCTAATCTTTCCAATGCATTTGAGTTTTAAATTTCTCCTCCCATTGTAACCATATAAAAAACACCCCTCATTAATTAATTATAAATAAAGTATCTTGTAAAATTGAACACCTTTTGTTTTTTTGAATTTATAAGAAAAAAATTTAATTTATCTATTTTCAATCAATCAAGAGTTTGTTGCTCAATTTTAGGGCTCGTTTGGGAGGAGGGAATGAAATGGAATGGAAAGAAATGAAAAGAATAATTTTAATTCTTTCTTTCCTTTGTTTGAGAGTTTTAATGAAGGGAGAGTTTAAGTAGGAGGAAATAGAATAGGTAAAAAGAAACACTCATTCTTTTCTATTCCCTTAAAATCTCAAATTTTCATACCCCCAAAATTGAGAGGAATGGGAGGGAATAAAACTCCCAAAATATCCCTATATATTCAATCATTTATTTTAAAAATAGGGGTCTAATTGTAATATTGTCATAAAATGATTTCATTTCATTCCATCCATATTACTCCCAAATAAGATTACTTACATTCTATTTATTTTCATTCATTTTCATTCCTTTATTTTAAAACATCCAATCAAGGTTACTTAATTTCATTCCATTCCATTCCTCTCCATTACTCAAATACATTCCATTTCATTTATTTTCATTCTTTTATGATCATTCCATTCCAATCCATTCCCTTATGAACTCCCAAATAAGGCCTTAAAGTTTTAGACTTTTTAGGGGACGTTGAACTTAACCTCTACAGGGAACTAACTGCAATAAATTTTTTTTTTTTTTAAATTAAAGCAATATCTGTCAAAATTTTTTTTTTAATAAAAGAAGTATCAAATTATCAATCTAGTCTAAATTATTGATCTAAATCCCAAAGATTTTCTATATGTAACAAATGGATGAATGAAGGGTCAAATGAATTCATTTTAAAATTTTAAAAAAAGAAATTACAATTATTAAATGTTCTTTATTTTTTGACAAAAAATAGATAAATCAAATGTAATGAAGGATTTTATCAAGAAATTAAGATTATTATTGCTTAACCAAGGGTAAAATACTCCAACAAAATTGGATATCTCAATGAGTTCAAGTGATTACTACGGGCCAATAGTAATGATATCTTTTATGATGCCCTGTGTATATGGTTTAAATCATATCTTCATTTTCCTCCCAACTAAAGTAGTTATTATTAAAATGGCAAAATTTGGAATCAATGCTCCAATGCATTAAACTTGTTATGATAGGTTACACATGGCCAAAACGGGATACATGTTGTCGTAGTGAGTTTAGTGTAGTAGAACATTATACCTTAGACAAGTATTAATTACAATGTCATTTTCTTTAATTTTTCCAGAAAAAATGATATTAATATAAATAAAAAATTGGCTTATATATTGTTTTCGCCTTTAAAAAGATTTTTTTTTTCATCTCAAATTAAAAAAAAAAGAGTTTATTTTTCGTCCCTTATTATTTTTATGGATTTTTTAAATTGGTTTAGGGGCAAAATCAGGATAAAAAATAAAAATTTTCAATATTTCAACCATTAAAAAAAAGGATTTTTAAAAAAATAAAAAATAAAAAGTGTATCATTTTCAAACATTTAAAAGAAAAAAAATTTTAAAGTTTAGGTTATAAAAAAAAAAATCATTCACATTTTACTAGTATTTTAGAGACCGTGGATTTCAGTTAACTCAACTGGTGAGGTTTTGATGGTTGAATAAAAGATTTGAGATTCAATTTTCACTTATATCAAAAACTGATTTGTGAGATTTAAAACTCAATCTCCACTTACACCAAAAATTAATTAATATTTTAATCTGATTATAAAAAATTATTAATATCATAACGAGCGGAAGCGAAACTCTATTTCTCCTTAAAAAAAAAGTTAGACACCAAAACAATATTAAGTTGTTTTTTTTTTGGGGTTGAATATACCGTTTAAATTGAATCTACGTGTAGTCTCTAATCTTTATAAATAAACAGGTCCCTCATTTCCCGTGCAAATAACGTGTGGAAGGACAGCTCTTTTACTTTTCACGCGGAGACAGAGAGAGAGACACACACAGTCGTGTACCAGATCTCTCTCTTGTCATCGCCAAGCCAAGGCAAGTCCTTTCTCTCTCTCTCTCTCTCTAAACCTGAATTTAGCTTCAGATCTTCATAATTTACGTGAAAATTTCTCTCTTTGCGTTTTTACTTTTTTGATTCTATTACTGTGACCCAACTCTTTTTTTTTATTTTTTAAAATGATCGATCTACATTTCTATTGTCAATTCGTGAATTGAATAAATGAATCGCCTTGGAATTTGGATCTGATTGGAATTATGCAATTCTGTTACCTTTTGCAAATTGAGATTTAGTTTCTCCACCGTTGAATCGGGCTGTATCAGATCGGGTTTTTCCCTGATCAGATTCGGGTTCAGTACGGCAAGACCCATCTGGGAGCTGGTGTGATGCCACGTGTTAGATGATGGTTTGTGAAATTAGTAGATCATTCTATTGTTTGCTTTTGATTTGAATTAGGGATTAAATTGTATGGGAATTGGGAAACGTTAGGTCAAAATCCTCTCTTTTTTGGGGAATTTTGTTAGAAGAAACAAAGGTGAGATTTGAAAATAGGGATATTGGAATTATGAATCTCTGCCTGTTTGGGTTTCTTCCACACGATCAGGTGAGAGACTCACACGGCGGCCATCGTATCTCACGTCATAATGCTGAACAAACCCAGATGGTTACAAAAACGTCTTCTGAAATTGAAGATCATGCCCTTATTTCTGTTATATTTTGTGATTTGGCGAAAATGATTGGATTTAAAGAATTCTTTTTGTCTGACCCAATTTAATCTGTTGAGGATCCATAACTAACACCAAATTTTGGGACTAAGGCTTCGTTGTTGTTTTAAAAAATCAAATTATGAGGTATGTGAGGCATGATGACTGGATCTGACGTATCTCACATCCCATCATATTTCGCATGATAGTATGGAAGAAATCAAAATGGTCTAGAAACTTTGCCCAGTGAAATTGAGATTATGCCCCTATTCGCATTGAATTTTGTGATTTGCTGAAAACGATTGGTTTATTTTTCAAATTTTCTTGCAAAGTTGTTTAGCCTATGCTTGTGTTCTCACTTTTCCTATATCTAGGCGTTCCTTTTTGATGTTTTGGTTGTTTAATTGTTTTGGCTAGTTTATTAAGGAAAATGCTACAATGGCTATAAATCATTGATGCACGTGTTACAAAGCTATGGGTCGTCTACTCCTTGAAATTGCTTTTATATTTTTTTTAGCAACTTGACTTTGTTATCTGGTTAAGAACCGATAAGTATTGCTTGTATATACAATGTACTTTCTGGGACTTAGTGGAGTTATGACATGATATTTGATGTTTTTTGATATAGATATAGAATACGTGAAGAATGGGGCTGTCTTTCACCAAGCTTTTCAGTCGTCTGTTTGCTAAGAAAGAGATGCGTATACTTATGGTGGGTCTCGATGCTGCGGGTAAGACTACCATTCTCTACAAGCTCAAGCTGGGAGAGATAGTCACCACCATTCCTACCATCGGTACGTTTGACATCAATAAATTAAGGGAGTCAATTTGCATTTTCTTTTAAGCTGTTTATATTGGGATTTACATAGTAGTTCCAATTGTGAGATTTTCATGCATGGAAAGGGTGTTGCAACTAGCCTTTCTAATAAAGTATGCATGTTTTACCTATCAAAAAAAAAAAAAAAAAAGTAAGCGAGTTTTCTCTTGTGCTTTTGTGGTTTTTTTTAAAAAAAAAAAAAAAAAACCATAAATTCTCTTCATTTCATACCCCTTTCAGGGTGAAAATGATTTTTGTAGATAAAGGTGAAGCAATTTTAGTAATCACTTTTGGGTAAATTAGATTCAGCAATGGAGACGAAATTGTTTTTTCTGTTTGGTCGTGTATCGACTTTCATGATTGTTTCTGACTTACTGCTATTATGCTGGCATTTTTTGCTTATCTAACTTGATTATTTTAGTGAAGTACTGTAAGTGTGACCTTGTTTTTGCAACGAGAACTTATATTTTGTTTGCTCAGGATTTAACGTGGAGACTGTGGAATATAAGAACATCAGCTTCACTGTCTGGGATGTTGGTGGTCAAGACAAGGTATGCAGATATAATTTTGTTCTAGAATATTGACTCCCTTCAATGGCTACCAATATAGTTCTATTATAGCACCTTTCAAATCAACTTCCTAGGATTTAATGAGGCCTCTTGTATTAAATCCCTTAATCTTAATTTCATAAAGAATTTTTCTTAGTAAAGACTGAAAGTGATTATCTGATTTTTGGGATGATTGTCTCAATAACCTGAAAATGGGGTGTGCTTAGAGATTACTGGTGTTGGTTTTGGATGCTTCCATAATTGTAAAGAATTTAGTATAATCTTAAGCTAAATATCTGTAATCCGGAAATACTCTATAGTTTCGTTTTTATTATTATTTATTAATAAGAGTTACGTTTGGCTATTGAAGGGAGTCTGGGACAATGACTTGTGGTTGCTGACATAATGAGGCAATCATGCCCATTTTTTTCTTCTTCATGCGCTTATTATAAGCATGCATATATGATGTGGGTGATGCATGAGGAGAATCCTCATGCTATTCATAGTTTGGTGCTGATTATTTGTCACACTTTTGCAGTTGTCATTATGCTAAACTAAATTCTAACAAGATACAATGTCATTTAGTCTCTCTCTCTCTCTCTCTCCCTCTCTTTGGGGGTGTGTGTGTGCCTGTTTGGGGCCACTGGAAGAGAGGGGGTAGGGGGGGGGGGAGTGTTGATGGGACTGATGGATATTGTGGCTTATGCTCCGGGGTTTTTGGTCTCCCTGCTTTCCCTGTATTGTTTTCTTATTTGATATTACTAATCAATTAAATTCCCATACAAATTTGTTCTTCTTTGATTTTGTCATTTTCAGATCCGACCTTTGTGGAGACATTACTTCCAAAACACCCAGGGACTTATTTTTGTGGTTGATAGCAATGACAGGGACCGTGTAGTTGAAGCTAGGGATGAGCTGCACAGAATGTTAAATGAGGTATGAGAAATTATTGGAATTTCTTGCCATCAGCGACTATGAATAGGATATAAATGCAACATTCTTGAGTAGTTGCATCATTTAGAGGACTTAAGATGCTGCTTGGTATTTTCTTCTCTGATAGTGTTATTTTTTGTCACTGTTGTCAGGATGAGTTGAGGGATGCCGTGCTGCTAGTGTTTGCGAACAAGCAAGATCTTCCAAATGCCATGAATGCTGCTGAGATAACTGATAAGCTTGGACTTCACTCCCTCCGTCAACGTCACTGGTAAAGAAGAGTTTAACCTCTCTCTCTTTTTCTCTCTCTTCCCGTCAGTGACCCATCATGTACAATCACGCATTTGCAGGTATATCCAGAGCACTTGTGCCACTTCTGGTGAAGGGCTCTATGAAGGACTTGACTGGCTCTCAAACAATATTGCAAACAAGGTTAGACATGCTTTCATACATGCTTCCTAACAGTTTTCAGCTTTTTTAAATTACTTTTTTTTGGGTCTCTTTTTGGTTAATATTTATTCATTTTTTCTATGTAATTTCAGGCTTAGATTGCTTGTTCTTGAGTTTTGGGTTCCAGCAACTGCTGGAGTATAAACTGGGAATTTTCTATGGTATTCTGGATTTTGCTTGCCTGTCTAGTGTTACCTGTTATACCATGTTAACGGTTTCCCTGGAAGACATTGTCCTTTGTTACCTGTAGTTTCAGAATAATTTTAAAGATTTTTCTTTCTCGTGATATTACCTCACTAGAATTGTTTTGTGAATGTAATGACATTTTATCTTTTGTTGGAAATTGTAGAGCTATATCATCTCTGCCATGGTTCCCCTAGCATATGGCGACCAAAAGTTTTTATTTTTTTAAATGTTTGTTTCGATGTTATACTAGTAGAAATGTCAAGGTCACTTCTCTTTTATACAAATACCCTCTCGAACTCTCATTTAGCTGATAACTGAACTCGTTAGTTTTACTTTGTGTGTGTGTGTGTGTGTGGATAAACTTGTTTATTTATTGGTTTTTGAATGGAGAAATTAAGTTATCCCTTCGGCCATCACCAAGTCAAACACCACCTTGTTTTAGAGCAAGCATCTGTGTGCTAAATGCTAAATTTCTAGCATTTAGCACACCAAACACAAACACACCCCCTATATCAGACATGTCAAATGCTAAAATATTTAGCATACACGGCAAGGTTGCTAAAAAATATAGTTTTTAACAACTCAAAACATTACTCTATCTATTTTTAACACTACTTTACAAAACATCTATCATACAACCACCAAATTTGCTTTGATTACCTTTTGTGGAATAAAATATTGTTTTTTTAACTTTGTACTATATTTTTAACTTGCCACATTGCCAATCTCACCAAGCTGTTGATCTTGTTGCCACCATCTGTCCATGCTGTCTAGATGTCTACTCTCTTGCGGTAGTTGCGGTGGTGTTTTTTTAGGTGTTGGCTGTGTCTTTTTTGGTGGTTTTCGTAGGTTGTGTTAGGTGGTAGTGGTATTTTGTGGATGGTTGTGTTTTTTCGGGTAGTTGCTGTGGGCTTTGTTTATGGAGGCTGGTGGTAGTTGGTTAATTTGAGTGGTGATTGGTTGATTTTGGGTGGTGGTGGAGGTGGTATATGAGTTTTTTAGTTATTTATTTATTTTATTTGTAGGAAATCTTTTAAACTATTTTAATATGTTGTATATATTATTTTAATGTGTTGAATGAAAGAATATAATATCTGATATAGTTGGATTGTAAAATGGCATATTAAAATACATAAAGACATAAAGTAACTTTTTAACGTAAGAAAATAACATTTTCTTAGTATAGTTGATTCTGATGCTTTTATGCTACAAAATAAAACAAATAGACAACCCTCAATTAAGAAGGGATGATTTTTAGGTGTGGGCTACTGATAAATAAAATATTAACATTATTAAAGTATACAATCAACAAAGATGGATCATAATAAACTTATGGTTCTTGTTAACAGATATTTTTCAAATATTTTTTAATTGACAATTTGAAAAGATTTGATACCACCTTTATTGAAGATATAAAAACCTATAGAAAAAATACTTTTTTTCCTCATAAAAAAATTTCTAAAAATGTTTCTCAAACTAATTAGTTTAAGACATTTATTAACATTTCCATTAACTCATCTTTATATTAATATTTCCCTTAACTCATTGTTATAGCTTCCTACCGTAGTTGTCTGTCCCAAATATTTTAGTACGAAATGATTAAACAAATATTTTCTTTTAGATTTGATTGAAAATTGAAATCAATATCAAAAAACGAGATGGAAGCAAAGCTCAATTTATATATATATATATATATATATATATATATATATATATATATATATATATATATATATATATATATATATATATATTCTTGACTGGTTCACTTGAACTCTCTTCTTTACCGATCTCCTCCATTATTTTCTTCCTCTTCCCGCACTAACTTTTATTCATAATTACCGCATTGCTGGCCCATTATTTATTTATTTTCATTTTTGCCAAAATTATAAAAATAAATGACGTACTTCCATCAAACTCCTTATAAAAAGTATATCCATATTTTTAATATATATTGAAGAGGGTGAAATAAAAGTAGACGACCAGAATTTACAAAGACCTACCATAGGTAGCTTCACTAGGTCAACATACAAAAAGATGAGGCGGCAAAACTCCTTGAAGGTGGACGGATGATCTAAAGAGAACAGGTCACCTGCAGTGGAAGGATAACGGTCCGGACGGATATCGAGGTTGACAGTGGCAAAAAAGCCACGTGGCAATGACATGGCTTACTTGGCCCTCAAGAAACTTCAAATGGCAATAATTTGTGCTCCATGATTAACCCTAGTCAGTAGAGCCCCTATATGGAATGAGTTCCTTAAATTATGCACATTTATGAGGATCTTCTCTATAAGGAAATATTTCTCTTGGCCAAGGCACCAAGGTCAGTTCCCCACTATTATAAAAAGGTCAAAACCTTAAGAAAACGAGGTACACATAATTGACCCCCCAAGCTCTAGCACTCTTGAGTTGTGATAATTTTCTAACTTAACCTTTGGAGGGTATTTGGCCGGTACTACACTGGTACTCTCTTGAGGTCTTCTTTATCGATGTTGTATAGGTGTTGTTTCGGCACGTAAGGGCTGTGTAGCTTACTGACGATTTTCGACATCATCAATTGGCGCTGTTTGTGGGAAGAGAAACAGAACGTAGGTGAGCTGCGTTGCTGCTTCCCAAACAAAGAGTTGCATGGTGCTTACTCGCTCAATGGCAACCAACAACAACCAAGGAGACGAACCACGTACCGCAATCCTTGAGAGATAGATTTAGATACTTGCTGTGGCAGTTGAACGTCTCACCAAGCAGAACCATAAGCTAGAGGAGCAATAGCGCCAAAGGGACAACGAGCCCCGAGATCAATAAGAGAAGCAGGAGGGCAACAGCCTTCCGCGCGCAAATAGTAGACAAAATATAGGAAGGACCAGAAGGCAGCAATGTTGTGAGTAGGCAGACGGCCACAAATATCGCCCCACCAAACTTGGTCGCGGATATGCAGATGATGAGGGAATAGATGGACCTGATGATGAACGTCCTTAGGGGACAAGTATCAAGTGATCTCCACAAATTGGTGCACCAGATGGATTCGCCCTTCACTACGCCTATTACTTCATTCCCTCTCCCACTGAAATTTCGCATGCTGCAAGTCGAAGCCTACGACGGGTCAAGGGACCCTCTGGACCACTTGGAGACCTTCAAAACCCTAATGCACCTACAGGGCATAGCAGATGAGATCATGTGGAAGGCTTTCCCCATTACATTGAGGGGACTCGTAAGAGTTTGGTTTAGCAGATTGACGCCGAACTCCATCAGTACCTTCAAGGAGTTGAGCGCCCAGTTCACCTCGCACTTTATTGGGGGACACAGGTACAAGAAGTCGACTGCATGCCTAATGAACATCAAGCAGTAGGAAGATGAGACGCTAAGATCTTACATCACCCGTTTCAACAGGGAGCCGCTCTCGATTGATGAAGCTAATGAAAAAATACTCATGGCCGTGTTCACCAATGGGTTACAGAAGGGGAAGTTTTTGTTTTCCCTTTATAAGAAAGACCTGAAGACAATGTCGGATGTACTGTACAGGGCTACGAAATACATGAACATGGAAGACGCGCAAACGCGGGAGGAGAAGCCCAGAAAGAGAGAAAGGCCAGAAGAAACACGACAAGAAAGGGGACGGAAGGCCATGAGGATAGAAGACTGGCGAGAGGATAGATGCTCTAAGCCTCCCACGGGAAGATTTGCAAGCTTCACCCCACTGAACCTCCCCATCGATCAAGTGCTCATGTAGATCAAAGATGAAGGATCCCTGACATTCCCTGGCAAGCTGAAGGGTGACCCCAACAAGAGGTCTATGGACAAGTACTACCATTTCCATTGAGATCATGGCCATGATACGTCCGAATGCTATGATTTGAAGCAACAGATAGAAGCCCTGATTAGACAGGGAAAGTTGCAGAGGTTCGTAAGAAAGGAGAAGATGGACTAGTTGCAAGAGCCTGTCCCCCGATGGGAAAACAAGCACCCTAAACCACCCATTGGGGACATAAGGACAATTGTAGGGGGCATAGCGATGTCCTGTTCAACACGGAAGGTGCGCAAAACTTACCTTCGGATGGTTCGACATGTCTAATTGATAGGTTTGGTCCCGAAGATGGCGTGGATTGACAACCCTGTAATAGGGTTTTTAGAGGAAGACCCTCAACGCTTCCACCATCCACACGACGACGCACTTGTCGCAAGCATATAGATCGGGAATTACAACACTCACAGGGTCTTGGTAGACAATGGAAGCTCGACCGATATACTATACTACCTGACTTTCCAGCAGATGAATATTGAGAGAGAGAGTGATTGATTCCAACTAACGCACCTCTCGTTGGATTTAGGGGGACGAGAGTGAACCCGCTCGGCGCGGTCACGTTATCCATAACCATCGGCGATTATCCTTAACAGACCACTATGGACATTACATTCTTGGTTGTGGATTGTTCATCGGCTTACAACGCCATCCTGGGCCGACTGACCCTTAATTCGTGGAAGGTAGTAACATCCACTTATCACCTAATGATAAAGTTCCCCATTCAGTATGGGGTAGGAGAAGCACGAAGAGATCAGGTGGCGACATGTGAATGTTACATCACTATGCTAAAAATGAACTACCATGTATTCACGATGTGCATTGGAGAACATCGAACAGTATCATAGCCATTGGAGAGGCTGGAAGAAGTACTCCTCGACGACTCAAAACCCAAACGGATGACAAAAATTGGTACTCTTGCTAGCCCGCTAGTCCGTCAAGCCCTAGTCTCATTCCTAAGAGAGAGCCAGGACGTATTCGCTTGGAGCCATGAAGACATGCTCGGGATCGACCCATCAGTTATAGTCCACAAGTTGAATGTATCACCCTCTTTTCCTCCCGTCCATTAGAAGAAGCAGGTATTTGGTCAAGAACGGGACCGTACTATAGCAGAGGAAGTTCGCAAGATGTAGGAGGTAAAATTTATACGGGAAGTGTACTACCTTGACTGGTTGGCCAAAGTGGTGATGGTCAAGAAAGCCAATGGGAAATGGAGAATGTGCGTGGATTTTACGGACTTGAATAGGGCATGCCCTAAGGATAGCTACCCACTCCCCCGAATTGACATCTTGGTGGATTCAACAGCAAGACACCAGCTGCTGAGTTTCATGGACGCATTCTCTGGATATAATCAGATCAAATTGGATGAAGCAGATCTGGAAAAGACTTCTTTCATCACAAGCCAAGGTCTCTTTTGCTATAAGGTGATGCCGTTCGGCCTCAAGAACGTAGGCATGACATACCAAAGACTAATGAACAAGATGTTTGCACACCAGATTAGGAGGAATGTCGAAGTATACGTTAACCACATGCTTGTGAAGAGCTCACGGGAGGACAACCACCTGGATGACCTCTAGGAAACTTTTGAGACCCTTAGGCATTACAACATGAAGCTGAATCTAAATAAGTGCGCGTTCAGAGTGACGGCTAAGAAGTTCTTGGGGTTTATGGTGTCCCAGAGGGGTATTGAAGTCAACCCGGACAAGGTATGGGCCATCATGGAGTTGGCTCCACAAAAAACCACAAAGGAGGTACAGAGTTTGAACGGCAAGATTGCTGCTTTAAACCGGTTTGTTTCAAGAGCAACTAATAAGTTCCTTCCCTTCTTCTGCGTGTTAAAAAAGAGTTTTGAGTGGATGACCGAATGTCAATGTGCATTTGAAGATTTGAAGGCATACCTTTCTTCTTTACCTTTACTAAGCCCATCCAAATCAGGAGAAGAGTTGTTCCTCTACTTAGCCGTCTCTCTAGCCGCTGTCAGTGCCGCCTTAGTTAGGGAAGAGGACGGGGTCCAGAAACCCGTGTATTTCATGAGTCAAGCGCTTTGAGGCGCAGAAGAGAGGTACCCACCTATGGAGAAGCTTGCCTTTGCGTTGGTAACCACAGCACGCAAGCTTAAATCGTATTTCCAGGCCCACACCATGGTTGTCTTGACAGAGAAGCCAATGCGGAGAGCAATGAGCAGTCCAGAGGTGGCTGGACGGATGGTGCTATGGGCAATCGAGCTGAGTGAGTTTGACATACAATATCGCCTGTGACTAGCCATAAAAGGACAGATTATTGCTGATTTCATTGTTGAATTCACCAACACGGATGGGCAGGGGGCAGAAGGATGCCTCAAATGGATGATCCACATGGACGGATCCTCAAATAAACATTCAGAAGGGGTTAGGGTTGTACTCCGCATCCTAGAGAGAGACGAGGTTGAGTGCATAATCTGACTTGATTTCCCCACAACAAGCAATGAAGTCGAGTTCGAAGCCCTGTTAATAGGACTGGATCTCGCACAAGTTGCAGGGGCCACGGACATATTTGTGCATTGTAATTCCCAAGTGGTCACCAGTCAGATTAATGGCATTTACGAATGTAGAGGGGAATGGATGAAAGAGTACCTCGAGCAAGTGAAGAATCGGATGCACAGTCTCAATGCAAAGTTCGTCCAAATCCCAAGGGAGGAAAACGAGCGAGTCGACCATCTTGTTAAGGCGGCATCAACGGAGCATATGTCTTTTCCTTGTCAGGTACTCTTTTTTGTCCATAACTCACCAATAATAAAAACCATCAATGTGCAGGAGGTAGGCACTGAGAATAATTGGACGACACCAATCATCTCCTACCTAAGGGACATTGTGTTACCTGACGACAAGGAAGCTGCAAGAAAGTTGAGAGTTTACGCTGCACGGTTCGTACTACTCAAAGATGTCTTATACAAGAGAGGTTTCTCCTGCCCGTACCTAAGGTGCCTTATCCTCGAGAAAGCGGACTATGTCATGAGAGAGGTCCACGAAGGAGTGTGCAGGAACCACTCAGGATCGCAATCCTTAGTTCACAAGCTGATTAGGGCCGGGTACTATTGGCCCACCATACAAAAGGATGCGCAGATATATGTAAGAAATTGTGATAAGTGTCAAAGGTTTGGCAACCTCATTAGGCAACCGACGAAGGAAGTCACCCTAATGACGGCCTCATAGCCTTTCACCCAATGGGGGTTGGATATCATGGGACCGTTTCCTACAGTAGCCCGGCAGCTGAAATTCCTCCTAGTTGGCATAGACTACTTTACCAAATGGGTAGAGGCTGAAGCCCTAGCTGCCATCACGAAAAAGAATGTACGCTATTTTGTATGGAGATACATCGTTTGCAAGTACGGTATACCTAGGGTCTTGATCTCGAACAACGGGAAACAGTTCGATAACGACGCATTCAAGGATTTCTACTCACAGCTGGGGATCAAGAACCACTATTTGTTGCTTGCACACCCTCAGGCCAACAGACAGGTTGAGGTCACGAAACGATCCTTACTAAAAATCATCAAGACTTGGCTTGAGTGGGCAAAGGGTATCTGGCCAGAAGAGTTGCCAAGCGTCTATGGGCGTATAGGACGACATCGAGGACACCTACAAGAAAGACACCGTTTCGACTTGTGTATGGCAGTGAGGCGGTCATCCTAACTGCGGTAGGTCTTGCAAGCTACCGAGTAGCAAACCACGACGAGGAGAAGAATGATGAGGTGATGCGCCTACAGCTCGACATTGTAGAGTAGGTTAGAGCGACGGCTGAACAAAGGTTGGCACAATATCAAAACCTCATGGCTAGACACTATAACTCCCGGGTGAAACACAAGGACTTCCAGATTGGAGACCTTGTCTTGAGGAAAGTAACGGGCGCCACCAAAGATCCCTCTCATGGGAAGTTATGACCCAATTGGGAGGGACCGTATAGAATCATGTCATGGCATAAGAAGAACACCTTCTACCTCGAGACACTGGACGGAAAAAGGCTGCAGCATCCATGGAACGTGGAATACCTGAAGAAATATTACCAGTAGATAATGGCGCAGGCGACGACACTCTTCATTTCTAGTTTATCTTTTTTAGTTTACCCTTTTAGTTTTTATTGTCTACAGTACTTTTGAAGCCCAAAGGGAAATTTTCTTATTTGCATGAAAAAATTCTACTTGCATATATATCATAATAAGAGGAGTTTATTCAGAACACAATTAAATGTTTTTCTACAGGATTATAATCACAAAGTCCACAAGAGTGGACGGGTTCATCCTAAACGGATGAGTTTTATTTACAAAGTCCATAAAGTGGACAGGGTCATCCTAAGTGGATGAGTTTTATTTACAAAGTCCACAAGAGTGGACGGATTCATCCTAAATGGGTGAGTTTTGTTTACAAAGTCCATAAAGGGCATGGGTCATCTGAAACGGATGAGTTTTGTGTACTAAGTCCATAAGAGTGGACGGGGTAATCCTAAGTGGATGGGTGTTATTTACAACGTCCATAAAGTGGACGGGTCATTCTAAACAGATGAGTCTTGTGTACTAAGTCCATAAAGGGGACGGGTCATCCTAAACGGATGAATTTTGTGTACTAAGTCCACAAGAGTGGACGGGGTCATCCTAAGTGGATGAGTTTTATTTACAAAGTCCATAAAGTGGACAGGTCATCCTAAATGGATGAGTTTTGTGTACTAAGTCTACAAGAGTGGACGGGGTCATCCTAAATGGATGAGTTTCATTTACAAAGTCCACAAGAGTGGACGGGTTCATCCTAAACGGGTGAGTTTTATTTATCAAGTTTATAAAGGGGACGGATCATCCTAAGAATGATGAAAATTAATTCATAAGTCCATAAACTGGACGGATCATCCTAAGAAGGATGAAACTTATTTAATAAGTCCACATAAGGATGGATCATCCTAAGAAGGATGAAAAATTAATTAACGAGTCATAAATTGGAAGGATGAAAATTAATTACCAAGTCCACAAACTGGACGTATCATCCTAAGAGGGATGAAATTTGTTCAGTTAATCCATAAATAGGACGGACCATCCTAGGAAGGAAGAAATTTATTTAGCAAATCCATAGGCTGGACGGATCATCCCAGAAGGACAGTTCATTCACAAAATGAAAAGACAATTCATTTAATGGATGAATGTATATTATGAAACATGTAGTGTAATATCATAAAGGAATGTCTACATAAAAGACTATGATTGGCAATGGTTAAAAAAGGGTACTGTTCTCCCATACATTTCAAAGTCTAAACAAAAATAAAAATAATAAAAACTAATCTGGGATGACAGGGGTTTCCTCCTTATCATCCATCGTCTGGACCCCGGGCAAACGGGCTCTTTTGTTTTCTACTTTTTGAGCATCGCCATCGCTGGGGTTGTCACCAAAGAGCTTGTCCGTCGCTTCAGAGTCAACGGGGTGGGCAGGAGTCTGGCCTTTAGGATTTATAATAATGTGTGAAAGATTCAAGTCTGGGAAAGAAGCCTTGACTTGACGGAGGCAATCGTTGAAACTGTCAGCAAAGGATGTGCCCAGCTCACTTAGAAGAGCATCAAAATCTCGATACTCTTGAATAACGTCCTTCTTTGCCTGATAGAGACTATCCTCCTTGTCTTCTAGGACTTGTCCTAGCTCCTTCACTTGCCTCTCCAGCTCACCCTGGAGTTGCTCTGACGCCTTGAGCTTCTCTTTCTGACGGACCTTCTAGGCTTTCAGCTCCGTCAGCTCCTCCTCCGTTGCTTTCACCTTTGCATGGACACGCTTTAATACCATCTCATGGGAAAGACAGCGCTCCATCAACCCCTTCATCATTAGGACTCCTTGCACCAACCATAAAATAAGATTGGGAAAGCAATAAACAAATACAATGGAAAGATAATGGTACGGATACAAACCTGTCTGAGGTTGAACAAACCCATCTCCCCCCATAGCTTTAGTGGCGTGGTTGCCAAGGTCCTCATAGTCCTCGTCCTTTACAATAGATGTAATTTGCTTGAGGGCGTACTGGGAATCCTCGCGAAGAAGGACGGGTGGTTTCTCCTTAACGGGGTTCGGGCTAACCATCAAGCCCTTACCCTTCCCTAGGCCAAGCTTAGGGGGCATTTTGAACGCGTCGGAAGCTTGCTCGGTAGCTAGCCCCGTCACCACTTTGGGCTTCTTAGCATGGCGGTCTGGTTTTTTGGACAGAGGCCTTTTAGTGGACAGGTGAGCCAAGCCTGTCTTATGAGGAATGCTCCCCTCCTGTTTTTTCTTAGTAGCAACTTGCTGCTTGATGTAAGCTCTTCTCCTGCTATCTTCCATTTTTGAATAAAAGTGGACTGATAAGAATCTAGGTAGTTGATAAGAACACAAAAACATATAATGGGCAATGGACTTACGTTCGTGAATTCGTGTATCATATCGACGGGCAGCGGTAGTAGGTTTAGGGCCATTGCAATACCAGTGGAGGGTATCTAAATTAACTAACTTAACCTACATTCTCTTCGACAGCTTGGTGGTCCTGAAGATTCTTTCTAAGAAACCAAATTTCTCAGTGGTAACCTATGGACGGTCGCGAGCTACAAAAAGAGATGGTTAGAGCGATTAAACAAAGTGAAAAATTAAACCTATGGAGGACGGACACCTACCAGACAGGGGCATTATACCCCATGTCTTCTCCATAGGCATGTGTTCCTGGTCATTAGGGTGACACATCCAGTCGTCCATTTGGAGGAAAAAGTATCGACCCTTCCAGTTCCTGTTGAAGTCTGGGGTCTTGCATACTAATCTAAGCAATGGACTCCTTGGCAGGAAACTATACATCCCCTTGGATTGGGCGATCTCAGAAGGACGATAAAAATGGAAGAACTCCTTCTCTGTTAATCGGCGTGCCCTGTTAGACATCAACTTATACAAAACTTCTACACCCAGGAAGACCCTCTAGGCATTCGGGGAGATTTGGGTGACAGCCAATCCTAAGTATTGGAGAAGACGACGGTGAATAGCACTCAATGGGAAGTGAAGCCTTGCTTTTAGCATCTGCTCATATACTTTGACGTCTTCAAGACCCCTATAGTAGCATTTTTCAAACTTGAAGGGTAGATGGATAGGTATGTGGTTAGGTATCTGGTACTTCTCCCTAAGTGTATTGAAGTATGTTGGTTTGATGGTGGAAACAAAGTCATTAATTGTCCACAAGGGAAGTAGGATAAAGTCCCTAAACCCATCAGGACCTATGACAGATTGGATAGGAGGGTCTACACCGTCTAGATTGTCATTTGAATCATACTCTGACCCATCCTTACCCTGCACCTCATCCTCCATTATGGAAGGAGAGTTGGCTGACGGAACCCTTTCCTCACTAGAGGTGCCGGGGTCTGCTTGACCTAACGGAAACACCTCATCGTAGCCCACTCCTTTGCAGATAAACGATTGACCACTTGATGCCTCACTAAATATCTGACACCTACAAGTGACGGGTAAAAATCCTAAGACTAAGTCTACGCAGACGACAGATAAGCGAATAGAATGAAAGAGGAAAAACTTGAGATAAGAGGAAGAATACTTACAACTTGACGGTGTAAGAAGGGCGATGGCTCGAGAAGAATGGACGGTAGCACTTTGATCAACAAAATTTTTTTGAAATGTAAAAATGAAAGGGATGAGCAACATATATATAAAGGGAACGGCGTGGAAGACGAAGGGACGCTTTGATCCAAGCAATTAACCACTAAAAGCTTGCCATGTGTCCCTACCGCATTAATGGCCTTAGGCTAGCCTATCAATCAACACATGCTTCTTAAGGATAGGGACAAACTGTCACTCCATGGATCTGTACAAAAATAGGTGACAGATCCATGGAGTGAGGGGGCAATTGAAAAGGGTGAAATTAAAGTAGAGGGTTAGAATTTACAAAGACCTACCATAGGTAGCTTCACTAGGTCTACGGACAAAAAGATGAGGCGGCAAAACTCCTTGAAGGTGGATGGATGATCTAAAGAGAACAAGTCACGTGCAGTGGAAAGATAAAGGTTTGGATGGTTACTAAGTTTGACGGTGGCAAAAAAGCCACGTGGCAATGACATGGCTTACTTGGCCCCCAAGAAACTTTAAATGGCAATAATTTGTGCTCCACGATTAATCCTAATTAGTAGAGCCCCTATATGGAATAGGTCCCTTAAATTATGCACATTTATGAGGATCTTCTTTACAAGGAAATATTCCTCTTCGCCAAGGCACTAAGGTCGGTTTCCCACTATTATAAAAGGGCCAAAACCTTCAGAAAACGAGGAACGCATAATTGACCCTAGTTGTGGTACTCTAGAGTTGTGATAATTTTCTGACTTAACCTTCGGATGGTATTTGGCCGGTACCACATCGGTACTCTCTTGAGGTCTTCTTTATCGATGTTGTACAGGTGTTGTTTTGGCACGTAAGGGCTGTGCAGCTTACTAATGATTTTCGGCATCATCATATATAAAGACTAAAGAGTAGAATTACAAACTAAATCCTTGTGGTATATTGTAATGGAACGTGGATAAAAAAATGATGCACAACAATGAAATTCTTACTACCATCAGAAAATTGTCAACACTAGGCAAGATATAATCATGTATGTAGGCAAGTCTTCAATACAGTTAAGTGTGCTTATACACTGTGTCCTTAATATACATTTAAAAATTAGACAATGAATAAATCCCAACTGGAATGCTCTTTAGACAATGAAATTAGATACGTGATTATGAAGGATCTTTGCTAACCTTAGGAAAATCCCTGCAAGGGAGGGGGGTGAAGGATCTTTGCTAACCTTAGGAAAATCCCTGCCAAGGAGGGGGGTGAAGGATCTTCGCTAACCTTAGGATATTGTCCAGCTGATCCATAGTAATTTTTCAATGTTAATTTACTCCTTCAGTTGAACTTGCTGAAGCTTTGGCAGCACGGAGGGCTGTGGTTTTGGGTAAAGAATTAAGCTTGTTCAATGTCATCATAGAAGGGGACTTTCTTCGGATTGTTCAAGCTTTGGAGAGTTTTGGCTTGTATAAGACTGTTTGGTCAGGTTTTCAAAGAATCTATGTGGTTGGGGCACACGTTGCATTGCCATTTTCAACATGTCCGTCGATAGGGGAATAGGTTGGTTCATAACCTAGCTAGAAGCATGGTTTTCAGACCCGGACCGTTTAATGAACCGAAAAAAGGAGAGATTCAAGGTTTTTAAGGTTAGATCGAGGTTCAATTGATGTCGAATCGTGATGATATCATAATTAATTTAATAATAATAAAATACAAATAAAGGTATTAAAATGGAAAACATTAACAAATTTTTACTAAAAGTATGTCTAAAAAAATTAAACAACTTTCAAATGAATTTTCACCATTTTTATAAGGTTAATAGAAAATAATATAGCATAAACAAGTGTCAAAAAATTGTGTATAGTAATCTTTCAAATAAAAAATTATCTAAAATAAAATCATTTTCAGCATAAATTAATAAATTGTATATTCACATGTAAAAAGTATAGTTATTGAACCTCTAATAAAATGATCAAATAATAATATATTAAAAGGGGTAATATAATAAATTGGAAAACTATAATCTAAATTGTAAATAAATAAAATATTAAATGCAATAATGACACAACAAAGGAGCATAGCCTATTGGTTATTGTATCAATAGTTGACTTACCGATCTGCCGGTCCGGGTCATGTATAGGTAGAAGATCTGCTTGGTGATCTGGAGGATGTATTCTAGTTTGATTTTGTTTAAGTTTTTAATAAAATTTTGCTAACCTTTTTCTCAAAAAAAAAAAAAAAAATATATATATATATATTGACATTTTTATTTTTTTTTAAAGTAAATTGACATTTAACATGATGAATGATAAAATAATGTTCGAATGAAATAGATTAAGTTACCGTGCATGAAGATTGAAAAGAAGTATAAAAATCATTAAGAACTATCACACATGAACGGGTGTCTTCTCTACCATTCAGGATTAAACTCTTGCATCATTTTTAGTCCCAACAAAATCGATTTGGGCAACACTTGTTATCCAAACTATATAGTTCCTAAATTTAAATTTCAAATTAATTGACTAAAGTATTACGTTAAATGTAGAAAATAATATACTTAACACATGCACAAAATAAAAAATAAAAAACTCCCATGCAAATCATTGCAAAAAATCAATGACTATATGTGTTTGCATGTGCCTTATTTGCATCTAAATTAGAGGAAACTTACGCAACTTTTGACAGGAACAGTCATGGAAACAAATAAACAACATGTTTTTATGGTAATTTAGAGTAATCTTTTTTTGAACCATGCTTCTCATCTCAACCCTCCTAAACTTAGATTAATGCGGCATCATAGGAACCTTTGCAAACCCTATAAGAAAAACGTATAAAAAAAAAATTAATAAAAAAAACCTGAGAGAATGCCATACCAAAAAAAAAAAAAAAAAAAAAAAAAAAAAAAATATATATATATATATATATATATATATATATATATATATACCAATTCATAGAAATTAGAAGGAAAACCTTGGCCAGGAAAAAAAATCCATCGAACCTGAAATTCTAAATACATAGAAAGAAATACGTGAGCTGAGAACATGAATATATACATTGAAGAAATATGTGAGCTAACCTCAAAATGATGACAACCATTTTGAAGCTCATAGAAAAAAAAAAAAAATCAACCTTTGGCCACAAAATAACTGTTCAACCTGAAATTCTAGTTACATAGAAAGAAATATATGAGCTGAAAACATGAAAATACAATGAAGAAATATTTGATCTTCGAACATGAAAATATATCAAAGAACAAGGTTAGAGAGAAATCAAGAATTAAAGAGAGAAATCATTGATGGGCGAGATAAGAAATATGTAAAAATCAGTGGTGAATCTAGTTTCATCATTGCAATTCCTAAAAGTCAATGAAATAATGCAAATTTGACATATATATACTTGATTTTGTATGTTTAGTTGAGGAAGAGGAATGGTCGTAGAAGAGTAAGAGTTTCATATGTGTTGGTAACAACCATGTCAATCAGGGATGGACCTAGGATTTCAAGTTAGGGAGGCTGAAGTATAAGAAGAAAAAAATCCAAATAAGTATCCATGTAATACTAATAAACTATCAACCAAGATCAATACACAAAATTATTGTTTCTTAATGCATTAAGATGTAATCATTTACCAACAAAGACAAAAAAATACAAAATAATATTGTTTTTTAAGAGTATCAACTGTTGCCAAAAAAAAAATTCACAAACTAAAACTTACTTTTGCTATTTTAATATAGCACTTTAAATGTCTCGTACAGTAATGTTTTTGGTATTTGGTGTTCTAAATACTAAATATTTACCACTTAGAACACCTAATGCTAGTACTCTAATGCTAGTACTCTAATACTGGGCTGACTGAGATTTTTTATTTTTTATTTTAAAATTTTGTTTTTGTTAAGTTTTTGAGTTAGGTAGTTGCTAGTTGGACTAGGCTAATTAAAAGGGAAGGAGTCTAAGTTTTTGGAAGAGTGAGGCACAACTCCAGAAAAAAAAAATATAATCACTAAATTTTTTTTTTTTTTTCTTTGTGTTAGTGGGGCCCAAACTTTTTTCCTTTTTTTTGTCTTTGGGCTAGGGGGGGCCTGGGCCCCCTTGACTTCCCCTGTGGATCCGTCCCTAATGTCAACATATGAAAGGTTGGGATAAACCCATAAATGTTGTAAACACTCGATTTTGCACCTATAATTTAATCAAGAAAGATGACTGGAGTGACCATCCATATACAAAAAACTCATTCTTGCATTACATGCATCATTTGTCTTTGCATCACATGTATCAATTTGTTCTTGCATTGCATGCATCAATTCATTCATTGCATATCATAAAAATGATCTTGAGATTCTGAAGATAGCAACGGTGTGTCCGATTTCTAAATCGAACCACCATTGGATCGAAAGATATCTCATGATCAATTTTGCATGGTCCAAATGCATTGTGCCTAGGAAGGTCAACCACACACGATTAATTTAAGTTAATTATGATTGGTCAAACAATTAAAATTAATTAAACAATTCTATGATTGGTTGATAATTAGTGTTTAAGATAGGGATGCATGCATAAGAATAAAAGAGATGATTGGATAACAATAAAATTATGGATAATCTAAACTTTATCAGGATTTATTTTGAAGGATTTATCCACAAAATAATTGTTCTTAAAAAGCCTGAATTATCTAGAAAAGAGATAAAAAAAAATCATGGACGGAGGATGAAAACACGTCTAGATAAAAGGATCGGTCAAAAAACCCTAAAAAGAAAGTCCAAATGGCACCCGAACACAAAAGTGCGTTTGGCATCCAAGAGCCAATTTGACACTTTTAAAGTGCCGAACGACACTTTAGGAGTGCCGAATTGCACCTTGTTGGGCTTTGGCCCAATGGCCTTTGGGTGACGATAATGCACACTCTTTTCAACTTTTTCACAAAAGGATGAGTCCGGATTTGCATCATAATCATCCGTGCCTATTTTTTTGGAGATTTCTGGCCTCTATAAATAGAGTTTGGATCTCATAATTCAAGACTTCTTTTGGACGCTTTGAGAGGCATACGTTTTAAGACTTAAAAGATTACTAATATTCTTTGATCCTCTCTGAGATTTGCTACAAGAATTAGGGTTTTTAGGTTTCAAAGAGAACTGAATTAGTTTCTTTAAACCTTAAAAAACATCCTCTCAAGTAAAAGAGTGCTCATGCAAGAGGTTGCTTTCTAACCCTTTTGTTCTTAATGCTTCTCTAATCATGATCATGTATGCTTTCTTGTTTTTAAATATTCATATTCTGATTTGCTAAATTAGATTATCAAAATATGCTTTTGATTCTTTTATTGTTACTATAATCTGTTTCTTAGTTTTAGAAGTCTGCATGTACTAAACTAATTTTTCTTCAAAATAATACAGATCTATATCTTCTTAGATGTAGATTTGAATTTTTTCTTCAAAATAAAACGGATCTACATCTTCCTTAGATGTAGATTTGAATTTTTCTTAAAATAAAGACGGATTTTGTATCTTTTTAAAATAAAGACGGATTATGTAAAAAAGCATTTTTTTATCATCACCAAAACAGATCTGATCTTTTACAAAACTCAAAACCATTTTTTTTATCACTTAAAAAATATATTTGAATTTTTTTAACAAACCAAAAGGCTGTGTTTTATTAAATAAAAATATATTTGAATTTTCTCTTCAAAAATCATTCTTTTCTTTTCGAAAATCATTCTTTTTATACATACAAAAATAGATCTGAATTTTCTCTTCAAAAAACCTTCTTTTTACACATACAAAAACAATCTAATTTGTCAAAGTCATTTTTTTTTTCTAATCATTTAAATATATTTGAATTTTTAAACAAAAAGAGGATATATCCATAAATGGTTTTGTGTTGTCTAGTTTATTTCACATGTTCAACATATCATTTATGACATGCATAAAATGGTACATTGGTCACAAGAGTCTAGAAGACCACACTCTGTCTGGGTAGAATAGGTGACTAACGCCTTCCCATTCCGTAACCTAGCCCCTAGATTTAGATTTTTGGTTAAGTAGATCTAGCTTTATCTTTGATTTTATTTTGGGTAGTTTGTAACTAGGACCAAAGCCATGTATATTCGGTAGATTGTAACTAGGACCTAAAGCCATGTAAAGTTCAAATTTTCAAATTTAAATTTTTTATGCAATCAATGAAACAATGCAATTCAGTCATGTATTGTATTTTTTATTATTTAATTTTTCTTATTTTTTATACATAAAAAATAAGTGGCGACTCCACACTACTTACCCAAAAAAAGAGGAGCCCTAAAAAGCACTCCAAAAAATCTCTCTCTTTTTTGAGGGGCACGCTTTGGGCAAGGTCTCTCATAGTGGCAACTCCACTGGGAATGTCAAGAGCTAAGCTTCGTGTTAGACTTAAGTGACCAAAAGTGTACCATTGTTTTGCATTATATAGTTGTTGTTTGTTTATTTATGTCTAATGGGATGTTGCATGATATTTTGTTGTATGTATTATTTGTTAAAATCTTTCCCTAACTATCATAGTGTGTGCCATTTGAACAATATGTATGCACCCCTTCTCAAAAATTTTGTGATAGTAGTAACCATGGATCATTGGTCTTCATTAGATTCGGGTACCCAGTGGTGAACTCACCAACTCATAGCCGAAAGTCACTAGATAATTTCCTGTTGACTGTAGAGGACAAACCATGCCGTTTGGACCAACGTAATGTTCATTACATTACAAGTTGGAAGGTGTAACGTCCTAGCTATGGGAAACTGTGAGGGATTTCATAATTCGCTCCAATACCAATGGGCTTGGTCTGCGATTGAATGCTATAAAAGATTTGTGCCCCCTTATCCTTCACCAATTGGTCATTGGATGGATCGGTAAGGCACACGGTCTGACAAATGGTATTAGAGCTCGGTCATAGGTTCGAGTAGTTAGAGCCGCATTGTGAGGGATTTCACAATTCACTCCAATACCAATGGGCTTGGTCTGCGATCGAATGCTATAAAAGATTTGTGCCCCCTCATCCTTCACCAATTGGTCATTGGATAGATCGGTAAGGCACACAGTCTGACAGAAACAATGAAACAACAAACTCACCCTACAAATTAATGACTTAGAACCTATCCTTAGGTTGGTCCCCATGAAAAACTGCATTGCATGTTGTGTGTGTTTGATTTGGTTGATTTATGGATGGGGTCTTAGCTTTGATTAACCTGACCAAGCCTGTCATTGGAAGGCTGCAAAGAGAACCTAAGTCTGACACTTAAGCTAATAGTTCCAATTCCAAGCTTGTCACTCCCATCACGGTACTGAAGCCTGTAAGCATAGAGGACACTCTGCTGCTGTAACATCATAATCCCATATCAGACCTACAAGATACTTTAAACCCTAACCAAATCACCCAACACCCACAAATGGGGGGAGAGACTTCAAACCCTAAGTAAATAACCAAACATCCACAAGTGAGGGGAGACACTTCAGACCCAAATTAAACTACCAAGCACCCACAAATGGGGGGGAGACACTTCAAACCTCAATCAAACAACTCAATACCCACAAATGGGGGGAGACACTTCGAACCCCAAAATACCGACCAAAATGACCCAGCAAAAATTGTCCACACCACAAATGGGGGAAGACACTTCAAACCCCTGTATTTTGTGACCGACAAGCCTACAAACATGGAGATTGAAGAAAAAGCTACGAATTATATGGATATAGATCTCGTAGTACTAATGTTGAGGGAAGAAGGAGCTTACTGGGAGCCACTTACCATTGTGGAAGCCATGACTAAGTTGAAGAACTGGGCATGGGAGGGAGCCGCCCACCCTATGGAGGACTCCATGAGGAAGATCAAGACCATCAAGTCACTCACCTTTGCCAAGAAGATCAAGACCGCTGAGCCAGTCACCCCTACCAAGAACATTGTTTCTATTCCTATTGAGTCTATTTCTGCTAGTATTTCTATTCCTATTGTCTGTTTGTGATAGTATTCCAGTTGAGTCTACTTTAGTTGAGTCTGTTGAGAACTCTTTTCCTTTTAATATGATTTTTTATTCTACTTATTTCTGGCTTTAAATGTTTTTATTTATGAAATCGGTATAAAAACTCTTAATAATAAGGAATTAAAACATGGATACCTAGAACCTATAAAAGAAGAAACCCAACTTATTAACCTGGGAATTGAGGATAAGCCCAAAATAATCCAAGTGGGCAATACCACTTCAAAGAAAGATGCATTAGTGGCACTACTGACATAGTTTAAGGAAGTCTTTGCCTGGTCATATGAAGACATGCCTCGGATTGATATAGATATAGTACAACAATACATTCCCACAAATCCAACCATGAAACCGGTCAAGCAGAAGTTGAGAAGAATGAAGCTAGAGTGGACTCTCAAGATGAAGGAAGAAGTAGAGAAACAGTACAATGCTGGATTCCTAAGAGTGGTCAACTATTCAGGATGTTTAGCTAATGTGGTCCTGGTGCCAAAGAAAGATGGGAAGGTTAGAATGTGTGTAGATTTTCAAGATCTGAACAAGGCCACCCTGAAAGGTGATTTCCCTTTGCCTCACATCGACATCTTGGTTGACAACACAATGGGTCATGCTCTACTATCATTTATGGATGGATTTTCAGGATACAACTAGATCAAGATGGCTCTAGAAGATATGGAGAAAACCTCCTTCATTACACCATAGGGGACATACGGCTACAAGGTTATGGCATTTGGTTTTAAAAATGCTGGTGCTACTTACCAATAGGCAGCCACTACTCTATTGCATGATCTAATCCTCAATGAAGTAGAAGTTTACATTGATGACATGATAGTGAAGTCCAAAGACCATGAAGGGCACATACCAGCTTTGAAGAAGTTCTTTGAAAGAATCCGGTTCTACAAGTTATGATTGAATCCCAAGAAATGCACTTTTGGAGTTACATCCGGAAAACTATTAGGGTTTATGGTAAGCCAAAGAGGAATAGAAGTTAATCCTGATAAAATCAAGGCAATTGTGGAGATGAAACCTCCAAGAACTGAAAAGGAGATCTAAGGATTTCTAGGGAGGATATAGTACATCAGTAGGTTCATAGCCCAGCTCACCATGACATGTGAACCAATCTTTAGATTGCTTAAGAAGGAAGTCCCTATAGTGTGGAATGAAAAATGTCAAGAAGCCTTTGAGAAGATCAAGAGTTATCTGATGAGACCACCAATACTTGTCCTACCGGCACTTGAAAAGCCGTTGTTGTTGTATCTCACCACTACAAATATAGCAATGGGGGCTCTACTTGCTCAATACCTAGAAGAGACTAGAAGGGAGAATGCAATCTACTACATCAACAAGAAGATGTTGCCTTATGAAGAAAAGTACTCATCCTTAGAGAAGACATGTGTAGCACTTGTTTGGGCAACCGCAAACTCAGACATTATATGTTTGATTACAAGGTTTTGTTAATTGCAAGGATGGATCCTTTGAAGTACTCAATGGAAAAACTCGTGCAAGATAGGAAGACTGCTAAATGGGTCTTGCTTTTGTCATAATTTGATATTAAGTATGTGACTCAGAAATTTGTGAAAGGAAAGACAATTGTCCATTATTTAGCCCATTGTTCACCAAAAGAAGTTGAAGAGATCCAAGGAGACTTTCTAGATGAAGATATCATGGTGATTGAAGTAGAATCATGGAAGATGTATTTTGATTGAGCTACAAATCAAAACGGAAGTGGAATTGGAGTTCTATTAGTTTCACCAAAAGGGACACACATTTCATTTTTTGGCAGACTTAACTTTCCTGCCACCAACAATGCCATAAAATATGAAGCTTGCATTATGGGCCTACAAGTAGCCTTAGGCCTAGGAGTGAAGGAGTTGAAGATATATGGAGATTCAACTCTAATAATCTCTCAGATTTAGAATAAATGGAAGATCAAAGAAGAAAGGTTGGTGCCTTATCATGAATGTCTTCAGATTCGGGTATCAAAATTCAGCAACATCTAATACCCGTATGTGTCAAGGATGCAAAACCAAATTGCAGATGCTTTACCAACCATGGCATCCATGATGGATGGGCCGAAAGAAGATGAATCTAGACCGATAGTGTTGGAACAGAAAGAAGAACCAGCCTACTGTATGATAATAGAAGAAGATGAGGGAAAGAATAGGGAAGGTCAATAGTATTCAGACATCCTACAATACCTCAAGGATGGGACATACCCGCCATCTACAAACAAGAATGACCAATTGACCATCCGAAGGTTATCCACGAATTACATTATTTGTGGTGCAAGGCTTTACAGAAGATCATACAATGGAATTCATCTACTTTTTGTAACTGCTAAAGAGGCACAACAAATAATTGAGGAGGTTCATGAATCAAGTTATAGGCCACATATGAATGCACGTATGTTGTCAAGGAAGATAATAAGACAAAGCTATTACTGGACCACCATGGAAGCCGACTATGAGGCTCATGTTTGAAAATGTCATCAATGCCAAGTCCATGGAGATCTGAAGCACATGTTGCCCATGCCACTACATACTATGACATCACCTTGGCCCTTCTCTACATGGGGGATAGACATCATTGGGAAGATTCATCCAACTGCATCGAATGGCCACGAATTCATACTCGTTGCTATAGACTATTTCACTAAATGGGTAGAAGCTGTGTCCTACAAAGTTTTGAATTCAAAGAAAGTTACTCAATTCATTCAAACCAACATCATCTGCAGATATGGAGTGCCATATGAAATTATCTCCAACAATGGGTTACATTTTAAAGGAGAAACAGAGAAGCTATTACGACAGTTCAATATTCAACCCCATAAGTCTTCACCTTACCATCCTCAGGCTAATGGAGCAGTTGAGGCTGCTAATAAAAATATAGGGCGAATCTTGAAGAAGAGCACAAAGTATTACAAGGATTGGCACCTATAATTACCCTATGCACTCTGGGGGTACATAACATCAATTCGATCTTTCACAGGAACTACTTCTTATTCATTGGTGTATGGGATGGAAGCAGTCCTTCCCATTGAAATGGGTGTCCAATCACTAAGGACAGTACTGGAAAGTGAAATCCTTGAAGCGAATTGGTTGCAAAGTAGATATGACTAGTTATGCATGCTGAATGAGAAAAGACTCAAAACCTTGAATCACATTCAAGGATACCAAAGGAGACTTAGGAAAGCCTTTGATAAGAAAGTGAGAACCAGATATTTGAAGTTAGGAGATCTAGTGTTGAAAGAAAATCTGAGCCCCAGTTCAAGATGCAAACGGGAAATTCAAACAGAATTGGGTAGGCCTATACATTATTAACCAGGTATACTCTTAGGGAGCAGTAACGTTGATGGACTTAGATACAAATCCTTTCACTGAGCCAACCTACATGGATCAATTGAAGAAGTACCATGTCTGAAGTGGTAGTTGCAAACCAAACCATAAAAAAAAAAAAAAAAAGCTTGCTAGGCTGAAAACATAGAAGGGCAGTCTAGGCAAAAATTAGAGCAATAAAAAGAAAAAATAAAAAAAAGAGAAGAATAGAAAAGGTAGGTTGAAAACCCGAGAGGGCGACCTACGCAAAAGGAGAGTAAAAAAAAAAAAAGAGTGAGAGAGCCTGCAAGGTTGAAACCTGAAAAGGCGGCCTAGGCAAAAATTAAGGCAACTAAAAATCAATGAACTATGTGATGACCTGATGCTTCTATGAAAGGGGGTATGTAGGCAACCATGCATTGGTCCAGTCACAATTTCCTAAAACCCACCGTTTGCCCATTAACCAACATTACCAAAAATTAAACCATTCCATTAAACCATGTCATTAAAGCCTACACCATAAGACAGAATCCCTAACCTACAAACCCATCCTTCTATGAAAGGGGGTACATAGACAACCATGCATTAGTCCGGTCACAATTTCTCAAAACCCACCGTTTACCCATTAACCAAAGTTACCAAAAATTTAACCATTCCATTAAACCATGTCATTAAAGCCTACACCATAAGACAGAATCCCTATCCTACAAACCCTATATAATTCCTAAATAAGAGTTTTTACATCAACTTCTAAATAAACATAATCAAAGCCAAAAAAATAAGATGGTCGCTCTGTCTTCAGTCCTTTCTTTTTCTTCTGATCATTAATTTCTTTTGTGTTAGTTGCTTCTTCATCTCTGTCTCTTCTTTTGAATTCATAGTTGTCTTCGTCGAGACTTTCCCGGTTGTCTCTAAGAAATTGTTCTCTCATAGCAATTCTCTCACCTTCCTTGTCAACGATCTTGTCTATCAGCCAATTAGAATATCCTGTAGTCATCTTGTGAAAATGAACCTTGACAAAAGATTGGTCCACCCAGTCAGCCATCTCTAAACCCAATAGCATGTTCTTTATAGTAGTAGGATTTGTGTTCATAGGAGAGAAAGGTCTTCTTCTTTTGCCACTTGGCATTCCTTGTTCATATTTGAATTGCCTCAAGAGTCTATCTGCTTTGTAGAAAGTTGCCCTCCGCAACCCAACAAGGAAGATGTGATTTGATCCTAGAGACTGTAGTAGAGGGGGTGGGCACTTCCACCAATAATAATCCCATTGAACTGAAGTACTAAATTTCTTGTCTAGAAACTTCACCAAATGACTCTTAGTGTGGCACTCAGTTTTGATTAAAGCCCTGCTAAGAAAACTACAAGGCCCATAATTACTGGTGGTAGGTTTGGCAATCATGTCCAGTTGCTCCATCAGCCATATTTGCAAAGTCAAAGGACTCCCTAAGAAGTTTTGAGTTTCTCCACCATGAAATACAGCATCCAATCCTAGAAGAGTTTCTGTCGAGATTGAAGAAACAGGATTGTCATCCTTAATTTGGCTCACAACACTTATGGCTCGAGCATGTTGGATAAAAATACATGTTTATATCGCATACAAAACATACTCAGCAGAAGAATAACGGATCTACTTCATTCGCAATTGATAACATATACTATGTAAGTTTCAGAATTTAAGAACAGGAGAGTGTACCTTGGTGCGGTAAATTTCAAAAACAAAGATCAGAAGCACTTGGGAACACTTTTAATCTTCACTCCAATTCCACTAATGCCCAAGAGGTGTGGTCTCTCAATAAGTTTTTCCAAGGGAGAATTTCAAAGTATATAACACTCATACACACACCATTTCACAATGATGTCACACTTCAAAATTCTGTATGTTTCTCCCTTTATATTTAACTGATTATCTAATTGTGTTGGCCTTTTGGATCTTTTCAATTGGGCTTAAGTGTGTGGCTGGGAGTGGGACTAAAAGGGACCAATAAGACACTAGCTCTAATGGGTCTTGGGCTTTTTTGTCAACTCTTGAAAAGTCCAAAGTTACCATTAGCTATATTTAATACCACTATATAAATATAGTTACACTCTAGGCCTTATTTATAAATTATATCTCAAGACTTTATTGTACATGTAACCCTTTCATAAAATATTCGTATTAATACAAAACCATACATATAGATTGCCACTTTGAAGATTACTACATCTTAATTCCTTGAGTACCCAATTTAATCCTTTAAGTTATTTATCATATATTTATGAAATCCAATTTCATAAATATATACTTTAGTAACTCCTTACTAAAGTGGTTAGACCTAACACTTTGAATAACCAAACCCATTAAACTTATCTCAAGGGAATATTTTATATCTCCGTTAAGAGACTATGAATTCCATCTTGAGAATATATGTTTCATCAATACTAAATGTGGCTGTCCAACATACTGAGATTTTGATCGTGACTTTAGACCTCACTCTTGATATATCAAAGCAACATACACTTCATGATCAAGTCCATTATCCTCTCAGGATTAAGAGTTCATGTAAATAAAAGTTGTGAGTTTATTATTCATTTGACAGTCATTAGGAGAATAATAAATTTCACAGCGGTCTAGTTCAATATGTTATAACTCTTAAAACATATCAACATACCAACTAGAAATCTCCATTTCTATGACCAAGACAAATCATCTTAGTTAGTATGTTATAGTCTTCGCAGATGAAATACCCAATTTCATCACCGACTACAAACTAAAATTCCGAGTTTACAAAGAACTTGTGATTTATATTTTCTGTGACTAAATCACATACTATGGATCTCATGGACTATATGATAATGTCCCAATATTCATGTTACCATCATTTTAGATAATAATAAAAACAACTTTATTAATCACAACATTAAGTCATACATAATGTCATACATAACATCATACAATAGGATTTAAGGGCACACATCCTAATAGAGCATCCACAAAACCGTGCCTCCTAAAGCAAAGTAAAAATTCTCCCACGAAGCATAAGGCCAAACCGAAGTTTTTCTGCATATTGTCAGCCACTTCGTAAGTGCGTTTGTCAATCAGCCGAGAGATATTGCACAAAGATTCACCATATGGCCTTTGATCATACTATCAGTAGTAATTGAAGTAGGAAGACCGATAGCATTAGACAAGGATTCCTTATGCCTAGGTCACAAAAAGCTGCAACAAATTTTCTGCTTGGATCATAGCCTAGGGTAGTGGAAACTCTTCAATTGTCGGATAGAGTTCAGCAGTGTTAAACCGAAACACATGATCTTCTGGATCCCAAAATTTCATAGCAGCACGAAGGAAGCCCCACTTGATCTTGACATTCCTTAAAGCCTTAATTCCCTCTAGTTTGAAGGTTGTAAAATTGGCTTCGGTGTTGAAATCAAAGCTATGTACCCATCTATTGATATCATGAATTGTTGGATTAGAAAAATTTTGATTGCTAGCTATGGATGACTTTTGCTTGTGATTATTGTGTTTTGCTAACCTTTATGTAGAGAATTGTAGTAGGAAAATCCATTTATACAAGCTACAACAATACCCAATCAGGTTTGAAATAGGTTTCATAGAGTTTGTAATTGACTAGGAGAGTGTTTCATGATCACAAACAAAGTAAAAGTTTTTCAAAAAAACGCGAAAACGTGAAACATGCATAGGAAAATCATAAGGAGTCAGCCCACCATGGCACGAACGTCATAACGTGGCCCAGTGCCATTCGGCACTCTAGTTGTGCTAAACGACACTTTTAAAGTGCCAACCAACACTCCAAAAGTGCTGAATGGCACTCCTCACGTGGCAAGTGACACACAACCTCTCCATCGTGCACCTATGCAATTCCATGCAATTTCACGTTCTCAGCCTTTTTTTAGATCGTTTGACACCCAAAAAGATTTCTTTTAGTCGAACTGGGGCACTTTGACGTGTCTAACTCACTTGTTTTAAAAAATCATCACTTGCATCATCGTTTTAAAAAATTGATCAAATCAAGTTTTTTTAAAGACTTATGAATTTATTTGGCAATAATGGCAAACAACCTTAAATTGACCTTCACTAATCTTTATTTTTTCAAAATGATTCCAAGTAGTAGAATTTTTCCTATTATTACCACAATCAACGGCTATCTCACTTACCTTGGCTTTACCATTAGGTTTAGATGGAAGTGCCTCAGCATTAGTTGGAGTGGCAGCAGGTTCAGCTTGGATAACGGGTGTTGTTTGGGAAGGAGGTGCATCACGAGAGGGTTCCATAACCAAAAGAAATTAAATTTAAGCATTAGCAAACTACCATAACAATGATATTACTATCCCAGTAACAAGAACACATACAAGTGACACAAAAACAACAACAGGTCAAAGCAACAAGAAAAACAACAACAAAAGTAACAAACAAACAATAACAAGAAGTTAAAAGAGAAACAACAGAAGAGAAATGATACCTTAGAGAACTCTTAGTTGTTGGGGATTTGACCTTGAAAAGGAAGCAAAAGGAGTAGCCTACTTGAACAACTTTCAACTCCTGTATAAAAATAGGATTTCAAAATTTTAAGTTAGGAAAGCAAAATGAATCAAACAAATGAGCAATGAAATACAATTAGATAAGAAAATAAGAATGTGTTTGGATTTCATCTTTTTAAAATAGGGGTTCAACTTTTTCTTTTTATGTTTTTTTTTTTTTGGTGAAAATACAAGTATATTGATCATAGGGGGAAAAAAAAAGGAATAAAACAAGCAAATAACAAAATAAAAATGTGTTTGGATTTCATCTTTTTAAAATAGGGGTTCATCTTTTTTTTTTTTTTTATATTTTATTTTTTTACAGTGAAGATACAAGTATATTGATCATAGAAAAAAAAAAACAAAACAAGGAATGAAACAGGGCAGATACAAATCACACTCAAAGCACACTAAAATAATAAATCAAATTAACTATATTGTCTGTTGGTAAAGAGTAAACACAAAGTAAACACAAAGCATACTCAAAAAAGTGATAACTCAAGTCTTTGAAAAATGATAACACAAACAAGCATGCTCAAATTAGGGGATCCATCTTTGAAAAGTGATAAATCAAGTCTTTGACCAAACAAATCAAATAAAAAAAATTAGGGTTTCATCTTTGAACCCAATCTCTAGGTCAGTTTTGGTCCCTAATCTTCATTTATCTACCTTTTATAATATATGGATTGCCTCAACTATTTTTCTAACTCAAATGGTCTTTGATACTCTATTATGCAGCCTTCAACAACAGAAAATGGCCTTTATGACTATACCAGAAGTGGAAATCCTACACAGGATGCTCTAGAAAGGTGAGATTTTTTGTTTGGTGTACAAATGCAGCTGAATTAACTCTCTCAATTTATTTTGTGCCTTTTCTATTTTATTTCTGATAAGCTTCACATCTCTATATTCTTAGCCTTCTAGCAAAGCTTGACAAAGCAAATCGAGCTTTTAAGTTTTATCATTTGAACAAGATCTCTTAAGTTGCTTTTCATATGATTCTTATTACTTATAAAAAAAAAATCATATGAACAAAATGATAAATCCATATCACAAACACAAAATACTAGAAAAGAGGGATGAAAAAGGAAGAAATTTACTTGATCTGAGACTAGGAAGCCGAGACTGAGAGGCTGAGAAGACCCATGGTGGAAACAAAGTGAAGTGGTGGGCATGGATAAGCTCACACTAACCTGTCAATTTAGGATCCAATTCGGGATTTTCCTTGGGTGGTATCGGGAAGGAATTGGAATGGTGTCAGGTGTGGTGTAAGTGTGAGGCGGAGGCAGCAACAACCAAGGTTTGATCCGGTGGAGTAAAGAAAGGTTTTGATGTAAAGGAATTTGTTTGTTTCAAAATAAAAAGAGGGACTTTGAAATCAACCCTTGAGACTAGAGAGACTAGAGAGCAGAGAGAACGGAGAGAACTCAAAGAAAACTGATTTATAAGAGAGAGAGATGAGGGTTGAGAGTCTTGAAACCTTGAGGTTGAGCCGAGTAAGGATTAAGGAGGACTTATCATGGCCATGGGCATGGGGAAGTGGAAATCTAATTTTGACTTGAAGTGTAGCTGTTCTAAATCTTCTAATGAAGATTTTCTTTTGCGTGGAACTTGTGTAAGTTTAGTGCTTTTAGCCTTTTAGTCCCATCACTCTTAGTAACTCAAGGATTTTGATTTGAAACTTAGCGTGTAGCACTAAACAACTCAGTGCTTTAGTCCAACCAGTACTCTTCTCTCTTCAGTCTTCACGTGTTCTTGAAATAACCAAAATTAAAAAAAAAAAAAAAATCTGAAACTATCGGTCTAGTCGAGTAATACGGGTTTTTAATTCCTTAACCTGTTACCCAACCCGAATTGTCTTTTTTTAAGAGATAGACTCGAATCCGACCAACTATGGGTTTCGGGTTGACCTGTTGGGCTTCGAGTCGGTTGGGTGGGTCAGTAAACCGCTGGACAACAACTGTTAGATTGCTTAGAAATTTACAGTGGGAAAAATGTGTAACCCTTGTAAAGTTACACCAAATGTAACTTGAATCCATAGAAAATTTACAGCTGACATGTAACCAAAGATGTACTAGGATAAAAACTTGAACTACTACAGGGAGCGACACGACCAACTTTGTTGTTAGATTCACCCCAACATGGTTTGTTGACATGCATTGTAGTGCGAGTAGTACTGTGGATATGCACTTATCATCATCATCACATGCAAATTGGACTTTGTTCATGATGTTAGAACCGGTTTTCTCTTGCAAGGGGGACTTCTCAAAAAGTAAAAGCTTTGCTGGTTTACCCATGTTTTCAAACATTCGCTCGAATATTGTAGGGACTATGTCACTTGTATATAATAGTGATGGTCCCATTTTGTTTTGAATCAATATTGAAAGAAGTGAATCATAATTAAAATATATGATATATAAAAATTAAACTCATGACATATATGTGACAAAATAAATATGGTACAAGGGAAAAAGATAAAGAACACTAAAAAAAAAAAAAAAGAAATAATAAAAAAGAAGAAGAAAAGAGCAAGAAATTGAGCATGAGTGTATATACCTCTCCTTCTCTCAATCAATATGGTATAATTGCATTATATTTCGTAAATCTTTGGTTACATGTTTTTTAATAATGAACTGTAAATTTTCGTTTTGCTAGACGGGTCAATAGAAAATGCATTAATGACTTTCTTGTTAAAGGATTCAGTTTTTTGCACATTAGCTTGGTACAAGTCACTGTTAAACCTCTTACCTGAAAAAGTATTAACGCTTTTGTGCTTCTGTGCTTAAGAGATGCTAGATTTAAAGATTTTCATACTAGTATTCTTGGCATCATTACTTCATCTTTGTTTGATGGTCCTGTCTATTTTAACTGTTATCCTAATCTTACTCTTGCTTTGGATAATCCTATTATTGTTAAAGTTTTAACTTTAAATATCTTGACATCTAGTTATCATATGGATGGAGGTAGTAAGCATCTTGCTATCATTTATCACATTTATTATAGATTGTTAAAAACTAATCTTAATCCTATTGCTAGACTAAAAAATAATAGTGACAAAACTTTGTCAATCCGATGTTCCACTCCTGATGCTAAGGTTCAAATCCCAAGAATGATTTGTTGGAAATATATTACTCTTTCCAAAGAATGCTTGTTGGAACAAGAAGCATAGCCTTCTAAATCTGCTTCCGATGAACTAAATCTTGATCATATTCAACAATATATTGCTGGAACTATCAAAATAAATTTTGGCAATAACAAACCTCTAATGATTAATGAAGGAAGACATTCTTTCGCTAGATCTACTACTTCTAGAAATATTTCAAAACGAGATCAATATCTCAATGATTACAAAAGAATTTTGAAAAAACTAATTTAAAGGTGAAAGGAGTTGCAAGTGATAACTCCTAAATAAGCACAGCTTATTATTCTACAAGAACGAAACATCTTCTATACATGGCAAGTATGTCATTGAAGAAGAAGAAGAGACCGAATCTAGGCCTCTAACTGCTCCCGATTTTCAAACCCCTATTATCCATACTCAACTAAGAGATTTAAACAAAACTTTTGAAATTGATATGGTCGCTTTATTTGACAAATTTAGATCTGCAAAAAACAAGGAAAAGAGAAAAACTTATCATCCTATTTTGGAACAAAAAGAAAAAGATCGTGTTAAAAAAAAGTGGAAAGAAAAAAATGCATGAATTGTAATACATATTTTGTTTTTTGAATTTGTTGAGAACTATTATATTTCAAAAAACAGTTTGAATATGGTAAAAAAATCAAATTTTATTAAAGAAGGTAATACTGTTGGTCGGTCTACCCATCCGCCACTTGATACAGTTATTATTAACTGTAAAGGGACCGAGATAAAGGCCTCCCCTTTCAAAATTATTGAACATGATGTTAACACCCCTATTTCTACTAAAATGAAAATGATTGAACAATTTTTTTTTGTTAATAATTCCTTACATATTATAGGTCAACAACTTGATTGTATTGAAGAGAAAGTTGAAAAATCTACTTCTTCTATTAAAACTGAAAAACCTCTGATTGATTTACTTGGTCAATGGCAAAACCTGAGTCTTAAAACCACTCAGACTAAAACTATCGAAAAAGTTGAACAAATACTTTTTGATTTACAAAAGATAAAAACCTAGAATAATACTTCTATTAGTACTGCCCATGCTATTTCTAGGAAAGGAAAGGAGATTTCTTCTTCAAAAGATTCAGATACTTACTCCTTATCCTCTACATCTAATTTTGAAAAATTGAAAAGTTTTGATAAATTTGTTTTTGAATTGCTTGACGTTAAACGATTTTTTTGGAAAACCCAATCCCATGTTTTTCACAAAAAATTGGTATTCAAAACCTACTCCTCCTGATATGCAGTTTGAAGAAAGATTTTTTCAAACCCAGTTTTCTGTTTCTACTGATAAACTTTATGAATAGAATATTGATGGTTTACTTGAGCAAGAAATTATTTAAAAAATGGGTCATATGTCTATGGTTGCTAATTCTTATATTACCAATCATTATCTTGACTATATTGAAATTGTTGATCTTCTTACTACTAGTTATTCTGAAACCCTTCGTGGTTGGTGGGAAAAATACCTTAGTGAGGATTCTAGAGAATCTATCAAAAAGGCTATTAAAAAAGATGATGAAAGTTTACCTATTTTTGATGAAAGAATTTGTCAAGGTATTCCTGATGGAGTCAATACTCTTACCTATACTATTATTAAACATTTTGTTAGAACTCCTAATATTTCTTCACATATTAGTGATTATTTAAAAAATTTGCGTTGCCCTACTATGTCTGACTACAGGTGGTACCAAGATGTTTTTATTTCTAGAGTGATGCTCCAGAAAGACTGTTTGAAACCTCATTGAAAAGAGAAGTTTATTGTTGGTTTACCTCCTCATTTTGCTCATAAGGTAAAAGAAAAATTAACTGATAAAAATGGTACTATTAAATAAGATGATTTAACCTACGGTGACATTTTTAGTACCATTAAAAAACTTGGTATTAACATGTGTAATGATAAAAAAATGTAAAAGCAATAGTTAAAAAATAGTAAAAAAGCTATATATACACACAGATAAATATTAGCACAAACAGGTCCTTATTTGTTATTTGTTTATGATAACACCAAGAGTTAGTAATTGAGTTACAAGGAAATTGGCAGACCTAATTTTATTATAGATCACATATACATTATGCTGACATAATCTCACCAACTATAACGAAAGTAATATTGATTAGCTTCTGCACTTCGAGAGTGTCATCTGATAGTGGTGATTCACGTTTTGGGGGGTTCAGTGTGTATTCACGATCACGTTCTACAGATTGCTTGAATGCATCCATAATAAAATATAGCCCTTCTAGATATTTGTATGCAGCTGAAGCTACGAATGCAGCATTCAGTTTCACTTGTGCATCACTAAAATCGAATTGGCAATTTTGAAGTCGAGTTTTATCCAATGAGTCTATGGCCAGTTCAATAAGATCTACAATTTCACTAATGGTAGTATGTACTAGATTCATGTTTGTGGAAATAGAAATGACGACAGGACCATTTGGATCAGCAGTATAAGTACTTTCGTCTGAACGTAAAGTTCACAAGCATAAATCATAGTCCGCGGACTTGTGGCAAATTTCTTCCAAGAAGTCTTCGTCAAACCACCCTTGGTCTTCTGCGTTAGAAACATGGTAGAAAAGAGAGGTGACTAGTGGAGGGATTACCAAGATTGATTGGCAGCTAATTGGAGATGCCATTTTCTTTTTCTTTTTTCTAAGTTCTTTGTCAAGAATGATACTATTGATTCATGTATCTTTTGACTTTGACCAAATATTTTTTTTATATTACCAAGCATAGGAAAATGCAGAAAACCATCGAAACAAACATTACATTTTTGGAAAATGAATTTTTTTCAACATCAGTTTTTAGAAATCTATTTCATTTTTTTATATTTGGTAGCAACCTTAAAATGAATTGAAAACTATTGTTTAATTTCTTTTATTTAACTTGGCATGAGATAGAGTTGTTTTGCAAAAGGAAAACAACTTTATCCAAGTTTGAATTTTCTATTTTTAGTTTGGCATGAGATATAGTTGTTTTCTAGAAATCAACTTTATCTTATGTCAAGCTAAATAAGGAAGCCAATAGATGGTTTTCTTTTTTACACATTTTTTTCCCTTTTGCTGACACTACCAAATACAGAAAAATGCAGAAAACTATTTGTACACAAGATTTTTCATCAAAACAACTAATTAACAATTCATGCAATGCATAAGAAAGTTCAATAAAACATGATATTAATGAAAAATGCAATGAACTTATCTCTCTTTTATTTTTTTAATATATAAATATGAAACGTGATAATTATGATAGTTATTAATAGACATTTATTTTTATTGTGTTTCTATATAAAATATAAAATATGAAATTTGATAAATATGGTATTTATTATGATTGCGTTTTTATGTGGAACTATTAAAAATGAAATTATAATAACTATTAATAAATATTTTTTATGAGTATTTTTATATTGAACTATCCATTATATATATATATATATTTTTTTTTTGTGTGGGTAAACTACATATTTGGTCCATAACTCTTACTTTAAATGTCAATTTGGTCATTGGCTTTTCAAACGTATCAATTTAGTCTCTAACCTTTTAGTATTGTGTCAAAATGGCTTTGCTATTAAGTAGAGGATGGAAAATGTTAATGTGGCTGTAGATACCGTACTTTGTTCGCCTTCAATTTCTGTGTCGGACACTGAAAATTCCAAAAATATTATATTTTCTCTATGGGGCTACGGAAACATCTAGATTGACGTGGCACAACCCGTTTAGGCATCGAAGCACTCGAAGTGCCTTTTCCAGTCAAATTGATCAAAATGTCCCTAGTCAACCCTGAGTTGACTGAAAGTCAAACGAGGTCAAAGTCCTCTCAAAACAACAGTTTTCATGCTTTTACATCATACTCGCGTCACTTAGAAAATTTTGTCAACTTTGACCAAGTTTGACTCGATGTTGACTCCCAAGGGCACTAGAGACCTTAATTTTGATCCGATCGTCAGAACGGGTTGGGACTAGCACCATTGTGAAGATTATCAAATTTCCTTTCCAATGACTATTCATGGATCAAAATTGGAGTTAAAATGGTTGAAATATCCAAAAAACAAAGCGCGTTAACATGCTTCCTGAAGCCATAACCTTTGATTTGACTGTTGATTTCCAATTTTTTTTAGTTTTTTGCAAACTAGACATCTAGAGCTTTCTAGGGATACCAAGATCAGCTTAATCTAAGTTTGGGAAGACCTTCAAATACACATCTAAAGATGGACTAAAAAAAGTTGAAACTGCTAATGTTAGCAAAGGTGGCCGGCGGCGATAGGTGGCAACCACCCAAGGGCCGCCGAAAGCTGAAGGGTTAGATTTCGACTATAAATACTCCTAAACCCCTCATTTTGCAACCAAAAAGAGAGAGAGAGAGAGAGAGAGAGAGAGAAGATTTTGGGTAGTTTTCTGGACAAATCCTCTCTTTTCCTCTCTAATTTCTCTCCCAAACATATCCAAATACATCCAAACACCTTTGATTCTTCTCTTTTCCCCATAATCACAAGGTAGTGTTTTTGCACTCAATCTTCCTCTCCTTGGTTCCATATCTTGGATTTGAGGTTTAGGGGTGTAAATGTAGCTTCTTAGCTACAATGCACACCTTTTTTTTTCATAACTTTTTCTAATTTTTTCTCACTCAATAATATGCTTTATTGCTTTTCCTAGCATGTTCTTACTTTTTTTTTTTTTTTGGTTGCTTCCTAGCATGTTTTATGGTTTTTCTAACATGTTTCCTTACTTTTTTTTTCCATGATTCATCACTTTGATGTTGTTGGCTTAGCCTTCTTCGGCTAAGGATATGTCGAAATTTAATGCTTGTGCTTAGATCTACATATCTATGCCATGTTTATGTGTTCTTGGACTTTCCATGATCTACATACCTATGTGTTCTTTGCCATGTTTATGTTTAGATCTACATGTTTATACTTAGATCTATGTGCCTATGTTTAGATCTATATGTTTATGTGCTCCATACCATGTTTGCGTGTTTAGATTTATACATTGGTTGCTAATGCCATATGCTTCTATAGCCCTTTTGTCCCTTGATATCTCTCTCTCTTGTGTTTTGGCCCTTATTGGTGGGGTGTAGATCTAGATCCCGTGGTCTAGGTCTACATCCACACACCTAGGCCTATATCAAAGGGTTTGGATCATTTCCCTATATGCATGTGTAAGTTTTCTTGCTTCTATGCTTTATGTATATGCTTGCTTCTCTAAATCTAGGTTTTGCCATGCTTTGTGCCCCCTATGGGCTTGTTCTTGTGTGGTAACATCCATCCCCTTCGTGGCTTATTGGGGTGTAACCACTTGTGAGACGCATTCCTATGATGCTGGTTTGCTCGATGCATACCCTTTCTTTGCCCCGTGCGATGTTGCTTGTCATGCTTGCTTTGTGCCACCTTTTTGGCTTTTTTTTTGCTTCTATGCATTCTTTTTGCATGCTTGCCTACATGTTCATGTGTAAGTCTTTGCTTGCTTGTGTCATCAAGCCTAATTCCTACTATCTCATGTGGGTTCACACTAGTATTTGATACACGAGACCCCGAGTCCCTTTTAGGAATTTTGCTTGACGACGCATGTGTCATCCATACTTCAATCTAATGGAACTACGGACACTCGATCCAAACCTACATTTGTCCTCCTAGGACACCTTCTTTTGTTTGATAACATGCTTGTTTTCCCTTTCATATGGCATGCTTTGTTTGCCCCCGTTTGGCTCTCTTTGTTAGTATGTTCTTTGCATGCTCTTCCTTTCTCCTTTGTTTCTTTATTTGCTTGTCTGCTGACTTGTTTCCTTGTTCGAGGACACTTGGAATGAGGGCATGACCTCCTAGACGCGAGCAAAAAGGGCAAAGATGCAAGTAAGAAGACGCAAGCCCAAGAAGAGCAATGTTCAGTAGATTGGAGGCCTAGCCTCCTCGAGTGGTTATGCCCTTCTATCTCCCTCTTTTAGCCTCTTTTCTAGAGCATGTAGTAGGCTCCCCCTCCATGTACCCCCTTTACTTGTCCTACTCTTTGCTTGGGCCACGTTCCTTGGGTGAGGCAATATCTGTTTTATATTTCCTGTACCTTGCTAGGGCATACTCTTAGAACGTTGGCAATGTTTGATTTACTTTCTCGCTTTGTGTGGTTGCATTATGCATAATGCATGTATATCTATATCTAGACATGGCAAACGGGTTAGAATTTTCTAACTCGACCTGACCCAAACCTGATTTTTTTAACCTGAAGCAAAACGGGTTGACTCGTGACCTGACTCGTGTTTTTTATGAGTTAACCCGACCCAAACTCGAATCACTTTTAAATTTTTTTTTTTTGGTAAAAAAAAGAAAGTAAAATTAAGATTATAGTAGTTTAATTGTTTATTGTGAGCTTTAAAAAAACAATTGATACATTTACATAACTACATGCAAATTATGTGAAAGATAAATGGTTGATCATTTTGTAATGAGTAAAGATTTTTACATATTAAATAACAATGTATATGCTAAGAAAATATGGTTACAGTAGAGTTAAAAACACAGATTTAAAATTGTTGAAATGTGAGAAACATCCACAAGTGTGAAAATAGTAAAGCCAAAGTATCAAATTAGCATAAATTATGAATACTTAGACCCATTTTTTAACAATTTATGTCCAAAATAAACGGTTTTTCAAAATAAATTATGATATTTCTTAAAGTATATGTTGCTTAATAATGATATGATATTCATAAAAGAGACCATATATAAATAAGTAAGCAATTAAACTTTAATGTATATCTCAAATTGAAATACAATGCCAACTACAATTGATAATAGATTATAAAATTAATTTTCAAGATTGTAAATTTCTTATATGTTTCTATTCTTTATCAAATGAGTTATCCAATAAGTTATTGTAATTTTGTTTTATATTTTGGAATGTTGATATTGTGTAGAAATAAAACATGTGTATCTGTTTTACTTATCTTTGTGTTATTTTGTTTTAGATAGCAATGTTAAGATTTGTATAATTTTAAAATTATTGAGTAAGTATTAATAAGTTTAATTGAGTTCATTCTTGACATAAGTGGTGAATTCAAAACAATGCATTTTACATCAAGTAATTTGTTGCATAACTTTTCAAAAGGCAAATACATGCTATTTTCTTTATAAAAATAAAAAATAAAAAATTCATGTGAAAAATACGAGTCAATCAGACTCGTAACCCGATTGACCCGAATCGAACCTGACCCGACCCGCTCATTTTGCCATGTCTATCTATATCTACTTGTATATGGGTGATTATGCACTTTGTATGATAGACTCTCATGATTACGTGAGTGACCCTCTCTAGTTATAAGAGCTCTTGACCTTGTAGTGTGAGTATGTGTTCAAGGCGATTGTCGTAGGTGCATATTCATGCTATATTCTGTGCATGATCATCGTGGTGTGATTGTCATGATCCATGTCACCTAGTGACACTTGTTTCCCCGTGTATGAGACACGCATCAACACGCTTAATGCTTTGAAGGGCTTCAGCTTGTCTCAGTACAAGCATGTTGATATGCGTTGTATACACAGATGCGAAACCCTGCTGGTGCGCCATAGAGCACCAAACTCAAAACTCTGCCAGATTTTTGCCATGAAAATGAGGCACCTTGTTGTTGTATTCTCACAACGAAAGATTTGTGAGAATAGTGTTTTGTGTGCTATAATGCATTTAAGGCAAAGTGTTGCCAAATTTCCGCCACGAAAATAAGACGAAATGCTGCCGGATTTTAGCCGTGGAAATTTGGCATCAATTCCAAACGCACTAAGAAAGCATCGACTAGGATCATACCTATTCCAAAATCAAACCTCAAAGCCCAACACGTTTAAAGCCCTATAAGTTAATGCCAATATTAAATTAGGAAAAACGATAATTTTCTTAGCTTAGGATCGGTAATGAAATTAAGTAGAGTCAAGTGACTAATTATACCTTAGAAAAACCCAATGATTGGTAGCGACTTCACTTACCCTTGATAATTCCTTAAAAATTGAGTCAAATTCCAGTCATACACCAAAGGTAACGACCCTTTTTCACACAAGCACCTACAAAGGCTCCTGGAGAAAGCCCTCTGCGCAAGCATCGCCACGATGGGTGGTCAAACTGCTGCAAGGCGTGGACAATGGCTAACTGTTAAAATAAAAAAATAAAACTATTTTTAATGACATGATGCCACAAGGCCTAAAATAATATTAAAAAAAAAAAAAACCAAGAGTAAAACTTTAAGATAACATCAAGATTAACAAAAAAAAAAAACATTAAAATTGAAGATTGGGTAAAAATTCAGACTTTTATAGACAAAAAATCATCAATGACATAAGAACATATTGAAATCTGCAATATTTGAAAATCTTTAACAACAACGAAGTCTTTCCCTTCCTCACTTTCCAACCTCTTCTCCACTCTCATGGTTGCCTCTTCTTCTTCCATCCCTTTCCAATACCTCAAACCCCAAAACCTACCTCCCAAACCCCAATACTTCCCTATCAAAGCCTCCACCAAACACACTTCCCACTCCCTCCACAACCAAAACCATATCCCACTTCAAAATTCGTCGCCCAGCCAACCAAAACATTTGCAACAAAGCTCGCCACAAAAACCCAACTCACCCTTGCATCTTTTACACCAAATGCATCCCTTTTAACCCAAACCCATCTCACCAAAATGATAATGAATACTACTTTGTCTATAAAATCATGTACTGCTCTCGATTCAATGGCATCCTCAATTGCCAACACAGTTTCTTCGTCTTAAAAAACTACGGCGACAAATACCTATGTGACTTCTAAGATTTCCTTGTCGGCAAGACCACTTGGCCAGCTTTTGGTGTGGAAGGGAATGACTTTTTTGTTGCTAAGATGTTGTTCAAAGTTTGCAGATTTCAATCGTATTCTTATTATGCCTTTATTGCATTTTTATGTATTAGAAAATTTTACTTTTGTTCTTTTGTTATTATGTCTTGATTATATTTTTGTATAAACAAATCCAGAATTTCAATTAGGTCATTAAATTTTAACGTTCTTTAAATTTTTATTTATTTTAGCCGTTAGCCATGTCAACATTTTCCATCCACCACTTAACGACAATGTATTCAAGTTGAATCAGCGAGTTCATGACTATTTGGAGGAGTTTCAGCTAGCTCAATCCCAATTGTAGATTCCCCATGGGTCTGTGTTTTCCACGGATTGGTAGCCACCACCGCAAAATTTGTACAAGGGAAATTTTGATGTAGCCTATTTTTCAAAGCCTGTGGGGGGTTTGGTGTGTTAGTCGTAATGAAAAGGGTGTGATTGTGGTTGCACTATTGGCAAGGGTGTAGTTATATATTAAGAAATCAATTAGGCATAAAATCTTATATACAAATTCATTATTGTACTTGTAATTCTAGATATAACGTGATAAATATTTTCCTAAAATGCAATCTACAAATTTGATAAGATAAGATATTATATATGATTTGTTCAAGATTATGGTAAAAATGAAAAATCTATAATGATTCTTTTGAGTAATGAAAAGGGGTGTGACACGCCTCCCTTACTCAACTCCTTAATGTCCTTGTAGAGGACTACAATTTTTACCATAATTTCACCACAATTTATTCACGTGACAAGTTGTGAGTGGTAGAGATGTGGACCCATATAAATCCCCTATTTTTACTCCATCATTCACAACTTGTCATGTGGGCAAGTTAAGGCAAAAATTGTGAATATTAGGTCGATTTCTCTTAAATACCTCATCCACACAAGCTTTACAAAAGATTGTTGTTAGTCTTGATGTCCATTAAACTCTAAAATTTGAGCTATTTTGGGATGGTTTAGTGTTGGGATTTGAAGTCTCATTTTTCTTACCCATCTAAACAAAACATAGGTTTGTTAATGATGTAGCATGATGATCCATAAAAAATTAGGAAGAAAAAAAAAGCTTTAAGGCAGGTCAATTAGCACTACTGTAACATAGTTCATACCATTATTATTATTATTATTATTATTATTATTATTATTATTATTTTTTTTTTTTTTTTTTTTTTTTTTTTATAGAAAAAGGCTTCTTTTTTTCCCTAAGAACTATTCTTAACTAAAGCTTTAAGACATATCAATTAGCAATACTATAACAATCCCAACACAATAGCCACCTCAACCAAAAAAAAAAAAAACCCTTTCTTTGGTGCCAGTACTAGCAACTAATGAAGTGGAAAGCAATGTAGCAATATACTAGTTAAGATGATGGGCTGAAAAAAAATGAAAATCAATATTAAAATAGGAATTGGAACTTTTCAACAATAGAGGAAATTATACTGCTACACAGGATTATATTTGTTATTTAGAACAGAACATGTTCAATCACAAACTTTCAACATTTTCACACCGCACATTTAGTAAATTGTAATGGTAATTACATAGGAATATGAATAGGTATTACAAGGAATACAAGATGATATAATGTAATACTTATTACTATTCATTTGTTTGGTAACAACACAATAATAGAATTCTAAAGACAATGGAATGAAAGTATTTTAAATCATACTTATGATATATTTTTAGAAATATCTTACTTATATAATTATATTTTCTAAAAAATAATATATATATATATATATATTTTATATTTGAAAGAGAGATTAGTTATTTTTTATGATTTTTTATTTTCACAATTGTTATGTGCATATGAAAAGTTTGTTTACTTGGAAATATATTAATTTTAGAAATTAATACACCTACTAAAGAATAACTATTACAACATTTTTAGAGATGAATAGTTATTCCTCATTTTAAAGAATAGCCATTCATAAATAATGACTATCGAATATATTGAATAGCTAAACCATAGGAATAATCATTACATTACAACGCCTATTACATTCTATCAAATATACCCTAAGAAAAAATTAAAAGAAACAACAGGAAGCAATAAGGAACACTAAGAATCACTCAATCAAAAGGAAAGCCAAAGCAAAAATTTTGGAACTCGATTCAATCAAAACCTTAGTGGTATTCAATTGAAAGACAAAGTTTGCATCCCAAAGTTTCAATTTCAGTACATGTTAGATGAACACTTCCCATCAATTCTCACAATAGTATAATTATTAACAAAAATTAGACAAGCGTTTGAACACTTGAATACACTGAATATAAAATGAAGAGCCTAAAGTTTATTGCTACATTGCTAAAGCTTAACCACTACTCAATAAAACTCTTACTATAAAGTTCAGTCCTTTTTGCTCCAAAGCAAAAAAGTGAACATATATAAAGGGCAGGCAGCAGCTATGTCTATGTGGTCAATTCTAAGGCGAAAATGAAACTCCTTGAATACACCTTGAATTGGAGCTACTATGTCTATGCATACCAACACCTTGAATATTCTAAATAAAAAATCAAGAGCCTAAAGTTTGTTGCTAAATGAAGAGAAGGGATACGCTCCGTTGGATATCTATAAGCATACCTCTGTCACAATCATGCCAATCTCATTAGAATCCAATCTCTTTGTTATTTTCTCAAACAAGTGTGTGCAACTATCATACGGTTCATTGCAAAAAAGCATTAAGAGCCACTTTGATCTAAGAATCAAATTGAAGTTCTAGCACTAACCTTTAAAAAATAACATTTTTTTTCAAGCTTGTTCTATTTTTTTTTTCTCCAAGAAATAAAACCATTGCCTCCAACTCTCAAAGCAAATCCCAAAACTAAATTTAATTTGCTAAACCAAGAACTAAAAACCAAACCCAAATCTCTAGCATAAACAGAACAAAGTTTCTGTTGAAATAAATTGTTAAACCAACATGCAGGAACCCAAATCTATAGGAAAGATTCAAGGAAAATAATGAAGAATAAGTTTATTTGAGATTTGGAGGCAGGCCCAGCAGCAAAGAAAGGGAAATTGAAGCAGAGGACCAAAGCCAGAGGTGATACGTAGAAAATTGTTGAAGGACTGCTGAGAGAGAACATATTACCGGGATATATACTAGTATTTGGGGGCAAATTTTGGTTGTTGGTAAAAAAATCAGGCCATACTTTTAAATTGCGGCAAGGCAACTTAACCCTCATGGCCAATACTCATTTCTTTACTACTCAATCTAAAACTTACCCAAATCAAACTTTGTTTTTTGTTAAGTAACCAAGGAGAAGGAGAAAGGAGACGAAGGTCTCAAGATCTATGCTGCCCACCCCAAAAGTAGTACTATGATGCCTGAGGTAGCTTAGGCACTTAAAAATAATAAGTTTAGGTACTCACCAAATTTTACATGTTAATGTAGTCAATTATGAGTGAGGAAAACATAGCTTAATAAACAAACCCAAAATGGGATTTTACATTCTCATTTAGAACATTCAGCAAACAAATAGCGCGCATACTTTTCTAAACCCTCAAACAAATCCCCATGAAACACAAACAAAACCTTAAATTCCAATAAATAAACAAAAATAAAAGGGGGGTGTTTGATCGAAACCTATGATCTTTCTTCTCGCACAACATCCTCAGAGCCCGGCACCGTGTCCACCAGAAGCACATCAGAGGAAATTTGTTCCTGTTGTTGTTGTTGTTGTTGTCCGTTCATGACAGTCTCCATGTCCCTCAGTCTTGTCCGCACCACGCTCGTAACAAGTACTGCAAAAACAAAAAGCTCAGATATGTGTGTGTGTGTGTGTGTAAGACCATGAATATATTATTTAAGAGAAAGAGAGAGTACTAGCGGCGGTGCCGAGGGTCCAGACCCAGAGGATTTTCAGGCCGGGGCTTTTCTCAGTTGGCATTTTGTTAAAACACTAACAAACAAACACAGTTTTACAGTTGAGAATCCCAAATGCCTGCAATGCGAATTAATTGATGCAGCTGAGTACATGTGATTTCTCAACTCTCAGGTGCGAAACTCGGGCACGTCTAGTACTACAAGGGAAGGCCTTAATCAAGAGTATCTCTTGTTTGGCTTGGGCTTAATCAAATGGGTCTCTAAAAGCCCAATCTACCCCTCCCCCTCCTTTGTTTTTGTTTGTTATTTTATTTTTTATTTTTATTTTTTTACATATTAAATTAGCCTTCCCATAGTTTGGGATGCCTACATTTCAAAAAGTTTCAATTAAGGCCCTAGATTATTTGAAGTGATACAATTTGTTCTCTCAAATAGTCATATTTACTAAATGTAACCAAAAAAAAAAAATCCAAAGTAAATTGCATATGTGACATTTTTTTTTTTGGCTGAATAAAAGGGGGGAGGAGTGGGTGGGGGCAACCATGTGTGACTTACACCCTTGGGCGTGACCATAAGGGCACCTCCTGGCAGAAAATGTTGAATTGAGTCATAGTTACTTTGATTGGGGTGCCACAGACCTCACCCCGGCACCCTAAGAGAGCTAGCAATAAGGCGCAATGCATGAGTGCTCCCACCTCCCATCTCCGGTATTCGTCAGGGTTTAAATGAGGGATCATTGTGCAAGCACGTGGGCTCCTTACCACTAGGCCACCCCGCTTGGGACATATGTGACTTATTTCGGTACTAAAAGACCTATCACATGAACATCATGTTTGCCCAAAAGCGCACACACACACACACACAAAATATACTCACATCTTAATTAAATTTGATATATCTCTAATTTTTTAAAGTTCTTTGTAAGCTTTTCTAATGAAAAAAATGTTATATATTGCTGCAAAGAATAAAAAAATAGCATGGATAGAAAGAGGTGACTAAAGTCACATCATCACTCAACCAAATAAATCTTGTTGACCACCTAAATAGCCTAAGCTGGAAAAAGTTTGATAAGAAGAATAGTTCAAGCTTAGAGCATTAGAAGTTTTTTTTTTTTTTTTGGCATCAACATTATAAGCTTTTCGAGCACCATGACTAAGTACCGAGGCTTGAGCACCAAATCTACCCTCCATTTGTTTCGTAGTAAAATATTTTCAAATGTAAAATATATTTTACTAAAAATATTTTCATTTTACAATGTTTGGTTAGTGGTTGCCCATGTGAAAATGGCAAGAAAATCATTTTCAAGTGTTTGCTTAATGGTAAAATGAAAAGAAAAAAGAAAAATCTAATCTTACAACCCATCAAATCCAAGCAACCACCACCAAATCATAAAAAACCAACCCACCACTAATCCATTGACAACCCAAACCACCATCGTATTGGCATAAACCTGACACATTGACCACTCAAATCCACATATTCGAGAGGAAAAAAATTGTTAGGATTAATGCCCTTAAATCCTATTGTATAATGCTATGTATGATATTATATATGACTTAATATTGTGATTGATAAAATTGTTTTATTATAATCTGAAATAATGGTAACATGAATATGTGATATTATCATATAGTCCATGAGATGCACAATATGTGATTTATGTGAAAAGTCACAGAAAATATAAATCACAAGTTCTTTGTAAACTCAGAATTATAGTTCGTAGTCGGTGATGAAATTGGGCATTTCATCTGCGAAGACTAACATATCAACTAAGATAATCTATCTTGATCATGGAAGTGGAGACTTCTAGTTGGTATGTTGATATGTTTTAAGAGTTAAGACATATTGAATTGGACTGCTGTGAGATTTATTATTCTCTTAACGACTGTCAAATGAATAATAAATCTCACGACTTCTATTAACATGAACTCTTAATCCTGAGAGGATAATAGACTTGATCATGAAATGTAGGTTGCTTTGATATATCAAGAGTGAGATCTAAAGTAACGATCAAAACCTCAGTATGTTGGGCAGCCGCATTTAGTGTTGATAGAACATATATTCTTAAGATGGAATTCATAGTCTCTTAATGTAGATATACAATATTCTCTTGAGATAAATTTAATGAGTTCAGTTATTCAGAAAGTTAGGCTTAACCACTTTGGTAAGAAGTTACTAAATTATATATTTATGAAATTCGATTTCATAAATATATAATGAATAACTTTAAAGGATTAAACCGGATACTCAAGGATAAGATGCAATAATTTACAAAGTGATAGTTTTCATTTATGATTTTGTATTACTACAAATATTTTATGAAGGGGTTGCATGTATAATAAAGTCTTGGGATATAATTTATAAATAAGGCCTAGAGTGCAACTATATTTATATAGTGGTATTAAATATAGTTAATGGTAACTTTGGACTTGTCAAGAGTTGACAAAAAAGCCCAAGGCCCATTGGAGCTAGTATCTTATTGGTCCCTTTTGGTCCCACTCTAAGCCACATACTAAAGCCCAATTGGAATGACCCAAAAGGCTAGCCCAATTAGATAATCAATTATAAGAAGAGAAACATGTAGAATTTATGTGTGAAAAAGAGAGATATCATTGTGAAATGGTATGTATGTGAGAGTGAGACACTCTATCATTCTCCCTTTGAAACTAATTGAGAGACCACACTTCTTGGGTGTAAAGTGGAATTGGAGTGAAGATTAAAAGTATTCTCGAGTACTTTTGATTCTTGTTTTGAATTTCACCGCACCAAGGTATGCTCTCTTGTTCTTGAATTCTGAAATTTACATAGTACACGTTATCAATTGCGAATGAAGTAGATTCGTTAATTTTCCACTGCATACATGCATATTTCCATAAATAAATAAATAAATAAATAAATAAATAAATAAATAAATAAATATATATATATATATATATATAAGTTGGCCAACCATCCACCAAAATCCACAACACAACCACCCACCACAACCTACAAATAGGGGTGGCAATTTGTGTTCGCGTGTCAGATTCGTGTCTTGTCAACTCATGAGTAGTCGACTATATAGGTCAACATTAGCCCAACATGTTCGTTAAACAGGTCAAGATTTCTTACCCCTAGCACGACCCATTTATTAAACAGGTCCATCGTATCGACCTGTTTATCAGATTTTATCAAAATGAAAAAAAAAAATGAAAAAACAAACAAATAATATTTTTAATATAAAATTCAAAACTAACGAGTAATTGCATTACAAATAATCACTCAAAATTAAAGCATATCTTAATATCACAAATAATCAATCATATTATGTCAAAGAAAATAAAGCACAACAACTAGTAAGTTTATATACCTAGAGTTTGAAGGGTATATTGGTAAAATGCCATTTAGTTAAACGGGACAGATGGGTCAAACAGGTTAGCCTTGTCAACCCGAATATGACATGAACGCATTAAGTCGCAACCCATAACCTGCTAATATCATGTCGTGTAGTGTTAGGTTCGCAAGTTGTGTTTAATTTTGCCATCCCTACCTACAAACCATTTCAGCTACCTATTTCAACCCATAACATAGCTAACACCAAGGCCCACAAAACATCCCAGCCATGAACTCTCTTAACTCTCAACTCTCACCTTTCTCACAACTCTCACCTCTCTCTCTTAACTTTCACCTCTACTGAGAGTCTCACCGTCACTGGCCCACTCCCCTTTCCCACGCTACCAAATTCTGAAGCTGACCCACGCTGCAGACCCATCTCGCCCACGTCTCTGACACATGCTACCAAAGTCCCAAGCCGACCCAAGCCCCAAGTGCCAAGTCCGAAGTTAACCCACCGGTCGACCTAAGCCGTAGACCCATTTCACTCACGCTGCCGACCCACGTTGCCCAAGTCCCAAGCCAACCCAAGCCTCAAGCCCCAAGTCTGAAGTTGACCCACGCCAACCCATCTCGCCTTCTTTTCTGTCTAACCCATCTCGGCCTCTCTGATCCAGCTCAACCTTTCTTCTCTTCTGTCTGACCCACCAAGTCTAAAGCTTGCTTGCTGATCAGGTGAGTTATCTCTATCTTCTTCATCATGTAATGCTTGGAACTTTTAATTTGGGTAATTGGAATGATAAATTTTTCATGTCAGTTGGGAATTTTATGTTTGTAGGGAATTTATATTTGTTGATTGTAATGATAAATTTGTAGAGAATTGGAATGTATTGAGAATTTTCTATTTGTAGGGAATTTATGTTTTTGTTTTTAATATATTGGTGTAAATGTTAGTTTGAGAATTTTTTGTGTGTAGGGAGGTATATTTTTTTGGTTTCTGTTTTTGCTTCTTGTTGATTTTCTGTTTGTTAATTCTAATTTATTACAATAAATGTCATGTTGGAAAATGTTTTGGAAATTTTTTGGTTGCAGGGAAGTTTATGTTTGTTGTTTCTAATGTACTGATGTAAATGTTAGTTTGAGAAATTTTTGCTATCATGTTTGCTATCATAACGATTGAGAAAATTTTTTAGTCAAAAGATGAATTTGTATATATAATTTGGGGTTAAAACAAAATATTATTGTTACACTAGATGATTATTTGCTATAGAAATTGTTTTAGTAAAAAAAGAATTGTATAAGTATAATTTGGGGTTAAAAAAAATTACTTGTTCCACTAGACAATCATTTGCTATTATGTGGCGGTGGTGGCAGTGGCGATGGTGGCGGTGGAGGCGGTAGTGGCGGTGGTGGTAGTGGCAACGGTAGTGGTGGTTGTGATTGTTGTTTATTATTTTATTATCTTGAAAGCTAAAATAAATCCATTGATGCTGGATGTTTCGTAAAGTGAGTAGGTAAAATAGATAAAGTAACTTTTTGTGATGCCAAATAGCTAAAAAAAATAGCTCCACCAATGTGGATGCTTAAGGATGGCAATTTTGCCCCGCCCCGCTTAACCCGCCCCTCCCTCACTTCGTCTCGCGTGGGTTTTCCCCGCCCCACAAAGGTGATGGGGTGGGGATGGGACAAGATATTATCCCCACACCATGGGGCAGGGCGGGGATGGGTTCAGAATTTTTAGACTCACCCCGCCCCGTCCCCGCTTAATTTGTTGAGGGTTATAATTGTAGATTTTTCATACCCTAAAACCCTACTATTTAAATAACATATCAATATTAGCTTATTTTATTCTACCCAAGGTAGTTCTCTGCCTTTATTTTGTTATGTGTTATACTATGAGGTTTTTTTTTTTTTTTTTTTTTTTTTTTTTTTTTTTTTTTTTTTTTTTTTTGTGATTGTCTTGTTAAATGCTTGGATATATTATTCAATTTTTTCTAAAAATTGATTTGATTTGATGGGATAAATTTAGTTGTAATTTCAAGCATATTTTTATTAATGAAATAGGTTTTATTAAAAAAATTGTATTAATTATAGGGCAAATTAACAAAAAGTAGAGTTTTACGGGGTGGGGCGGGGCTTCACGGGGCCCTAAGCAGCGGGGATGGGGTGAGAAAGTTTTCCCCGTCGTGCGGGGCGAGGCAGGGATGGGGCAAGATAAAACCATGTGGGGCGGGGACGAAGATCCCATCCTTCGGCCCCGCCCCACCCCATTGCCATCCTGATGCTCTAATGCACATCATTGGATGGCAGTAACAACTCCTTGCTCATTTATCATTTGGTCATTGAATGTTGTCTAGAATTAATGCGCTTACGCTCGTCCATACTTTCACTCGTCATTAATATGGATGATTTGCAAATACGGATGACCATTTAAGCACAACTCGTCAGTTGCCTCCTTTATTCCTTTGTCGTCCTTTGTTTGGACGAGCATAGGAATATGGAAAGTCCTTTTTGGCAGGTCAATTTATATGTGCCCTGAGATTCTCATCCCATCACATTTAATGTGAGGCAATATTCCCGTCAGATGATTGCCATGTTCTCTCTTTGTGTTGGTCTTATGTGTGAGAGTTCTTTGTGTTTCCCACGCATTGATTTTGCTTCCCTTTTTAGAAAAAACCTCTTATATTCCTCTTCTTCGCCATGCATTGTATTTTAAGTCTGAAGTTTTCAAAAAAGAAAGCTCATTCACATTTAGTACGGTAAGACTCATCTTCTCAAAGCTCCATTAATGGTTGATTTTGCTTTTGTTAGGCAAGAAGATCCTTCTATTTCTTTCTTCCTCATTAGATTAAGAGTGTTTCTAGAGCTTTCTGGTGGGCATCGTCCTCAAGTAGACTTATTTTTACCTCGAGATTGTGCAGCTTTTAGGCTTGTTTTGACCACCCTTTATCCCTTGATTCGTCGTTCTTTGATTACTCATCACTTAGAGATGACCATCATAGAGTATAGGGACACCAAAGTTAGGTCCAACGAATTCGAAACTGGTTTGTCTTCAAGTAATGAGTTTGTAGATAAAGATTTTGAGATTATAGTGTTGAAACCCTCATCATTTTCAAAACCCTCTTCTTCTGCGTCTTCAATCCCTTTGGAGAAAGACATTTGACAGCTATAAGGAAAAGATTTCAGTTCCTTGGAGGAGTTGTCACCAGACTAGCTCATCCAAATGAGAAAGCTTGCACCTTTGCCCATGGCAAGGTGAGCTTCTATAAGGTTGCTTTCTCGTGCGGTCTTCACTTCGCTGTTCATCCTTTCATTATGAAACTTCTTTTTGCTTTTAACGTTTCACTCGGGTAGCTCATCCCTAATGCTTGGAGGATGATCATTGGCTGCATGTCAATTTGGGTGTCCACCCATGATGGGGATATGATAATCCTGAATGAGTTCCTCCATTTATATTGTTTGAAGCCTTCTACCCATTACGGGTACGTTAAGCTTATTCCTTGGAGTAGGGAGTCTAGGATCGTCCGTAGTTTTCCTACATCTTTTTGTCACTGGAAATCACGATGCTTTTTTGTTTCTTGATCTGGATGGGAAACCATGACTAATAACCTGTGGGGTGAGGTCCTGTGGTTGCTACGGAAATGGAAAATTCCCTCTCTTGGTGCGTTCTTCTACCTTTCTGTTAGATTAATTATTTTAGCTTCTCTTTTTTCTGATTCTTCCTTTTCAATTTGCTTTGCAATCTCTGATCGCCCCGAATTGGAAGACCGTTATCAAGGACGAGTTCAAGCTGCTCTAGAGTACTGCCTTAGCTTTAAACCCTCTACATTTATGTTAAAGAAGATTGCTCAAGAAGAAAAGAGTATGCTCATCCCGTCTTCTCTTCTTTTATTTCCCTTTTCTTTATAAAAGTTTTTCCTTCTCTCTGATTTTCTATTTGCAGAAATGGTTACCAGGTATAGCAAAGGAAAATTTGCCCATGTGAAGAGTCTGAAAAATGAGCCTTTGTCCTAGCTTACCCAGGATCGAAGAAATGCAAGCTAAACGAAGGAAAAGACCAAACTCCTACCCCCTTGTCTCTTTTTGGTACTCCATCTTCTCCTACACCTTCTCTTGAGATGATGACTTTCATAACTCCATTCACTCGTTCCAAAGGGAAGGGTAAGGTTGGCAAGAGCGTCTGGGAAGACCTTGCCACGGCCCTTGGACGAGCTTACAATGTTATAATTGATGACAAGCTTAGAGGCCTCTCGTCCATTCCTTCTCACGAACTAGTCACCCATCATATTCATAAGCTTGTGCATGTATTTTACTCTGTTAATTTTGTTGCTTATTGAGTTTTTACACCTATTAAAAGTTCTAATTCTGCTTTCATCTTCAGGTTCTTGGAGAATTCCTGCGTTTGACGACAGATTATCTAAGTAGTGAGAAGAAGGTGGTGGTTACCAACTCTAAGGTCGACTTAGTTAAGGCTAAAAGCTTGAGGTTGAGGAAATACTTGATTGAGATAATGGACCAGGTGATGAAGGCTAAGGAGAAGGTGAAGGAGCTCAAAGATATGCTGAAGGTGGAAAGGAAGCTCGTCATTTAGAAGGACGAGGAGATTTAAGCTGCCCTTTTGATGACAGAAAAGGAGTGTGAGAAACTGATCACCAAATTTTTGGAGTCTGATTGCCTTTTTGATCTCTAGTTCATCTAGTACTTCAAGGGTTTCGAGCTTCTTCATAGGAGGATGATGAAGCATTATAGCAAGGTAACGGATTTCGCAAACCTTGACTCCAAAGCCATTGACACTAAGATTCTTGCCAACAAGGCTAACGAGAAGGAAGGAGAAGTTGTTGCCAATGCTGCTGAAGGAGATGGCACTGTTGTGGGTGGAATTGTGGACAAGGCTCGTATGGACGAGGACCATGTTGAGGAGGTCATCACTGCTCCCCGAAAGAAGACTTTTAAAATATATATATATATATATATATATATATATATATATATATATATATATATATATATATATATATATTTTGAGAACTATAGTTGCCTCTTGTTTTGAGGCTTTAACTCAAAGACAATGAATATTGCGGGTGCCTCCTGTTTTGAGGCTTTAAAAACAGTGAATATTTTGGATGCCTCCTGTTTTTAGGCTTTGTCTTTAAGAAACCCAGATGCGTCTTGTTTTATTCATGCCTTCAACCTTAGTTGCATTTTTCCAATGTAGTTTGCTTAAGAAGTTTCGCTATGGCTTAAACCTTAAAGTTTTCATCATAACTTTAGACTTCATTGTTTGAGGTTCTTTTGGTCATACATGATATTTTCCTTGGGAATGTATGATTTGAATTTGGAGTTTTTGTCATTAGTGACATACTTTTTTGGTTCTTACCATTGATGATTTAAACTCATTGTTAGAGTTTTTACCAAGTTTATAATTTAAACTCGTTAGAGTTTTTATCATGTTTATGATTTAAACTCATCATTTGAGTTTTTACCATTGATGATTTGAACTCATCGTCTGAATTTTTACTATTGATGATTTAAACTCATCATTTGAGTTTTCGCCATTGATGATTTAAACTTGTCGTTTGAGTTTTTACCATATGAAGATTTCTTTTACGATTTGAACTCGTCAATGGAGTTTTTACCGTTTATGCATGGGCATCTCCTTCACATGGCTCAGTCTCATCTATCAATCTAACCTTGAGTCTTTGTCATTATGAACGACTGAATTGAAGATCAAACTTATTGAAAAAGAGATGGCTTATGGAGCCTTATTATTTCATGCACCCTTATTTGTAAGAGGATTACAAGGGAAATAACTGAAAATAACTTGACCAAACCAAAATGCTGAAAGGAAAAATGCTTAAAGGAAAAAGAATGAAATCTTGCTTATCTGATGCATCGTTAGGCGACGTACTCCTATGGACGAAGCTTATTGATTCAAGTACTTCTTACTAATAGTACTTCTTGAGGTGCTTCACGTCCTAGGGACAAGGAAATGGATTGCCGTTGAGGTCCTTTAGGTAGTAGCTTCCTCTTCTTAAGTAACGGACGACCTTATATGGGCCTTCCCAAGTAGGGTCTAACTTTCCCTAGGTTGGGTCCCTAGTGGCTTGTGAGACTTTTTGCAGTACCATATCGTTGGGGTTGAACCTTCTAAGCTTTACCCTTTGATTGTGGTATTTTGCCATCTTTTGTTGATATTGAGCCATTCTTAGGGCTACCTCATCTCTAACTTCAGATAAACAATCCAAGTTGAGTCTCAGCTCATCATCATTTGAACTTTCGTCATAATGGGAAAGCCTAAGGATAAACAACCCCACTTGAATAAGAATAACTGCTTCCATACCGAAAGCTAGCTTAAATGGTGTTTCTCCTATTGGTGGTTTTGTAGTTGTTCGATAAGCCCATAGCACTTCTGGTAACTCCTCTAACCATGTGCCCTTTGCCCCCTCAAGTCGTGCTTTAATGAGTTTGAGCAAAGTATGATTTGTTACCTCTATCTACTCGTTTGCCTGTGGATGGCCAGGTGACGAATAATGGTTTTTTTTATTATCTTCAACCCATGTAGTGAAATAATCAATAACAACAAGTAAGAACTTAACTTGTTTCTTCCCTTGTGGGAGTGGACTAATGATGTCAATCCCCCAAGTGGAAAATGGCCATGGTGAGAAAATGCTCATCATTAGTTCTCTTGGAATGTACTGGACATTTCTAAACCGTTGACACTTATCACATTTTTTGACGAGTTCAACTGCTTCTTTTTGCATAGTTGGCCAAAAGTAGATTGCCCTAATTGTCTTTCCCACCAAAGATTGAGGTCCTAAGTGATTACCATATACGCCTTCATGGATTTCTTGCAACACATATTTTGCTTCATTAGGATTTAGGCATTTTAGGTAAGGCAACAAAAATCCTCTCTTGTAAAGTTCACCGTTCATGAAAGTGAATCTAGCCGCTTTAACTCCAACCTTCTTTGCTTCAGATGGGTTAGATGGAAGGTAGCCGTCTTTGATGTAAGAAAGGATTGGGTCCATCCAGGTGCTTGGTTGTTGAATTGAGAAGGTTTGCAATCCGTTTATGCTAGGCATTGTCTGGACTTCCATGAATAGCCCTGGCTTCGCTGAGGCATCTTTAGTTAATGCCAATTTAGCGACCTCGTCAGAAGCTGAGTTGTTTTCCCATGGGATTTGTTCGAACTTGACGTCATTAAAATCATCAATGAGTTGGCTTGTCAGTTTGAGGTACCTCTTTATTCTTTCTTCTTTTGGTTTGTACTCATTGGTTATTTACCCAACAATCAGCTTAGAATTGGTTCTCAGCTTTAAATTCTTGACCCCCGGAGCTTTTACAGCCCTTAGGCTGGTAAGGATTGCTTCGCACTCCGCTTCATTGTTCGTCGCTGGAAATTGGAGTTGAAATCCATACATAAGGATGTCCTTTGTGGGTGATGTCACAATTACATCGACGCCTTCGAGTCTAATGACAAATGAGCCATTCGCACAGATCGTCCAATACTTTACTTCCTGATCTGGGCCTGGAAGAGTGAACTCAACGATAAAATCTGCTAATGCCTAGGCTTTGATCACTGTTCTTGGCCTATATTCAATATCAAACTGGCTTAGTTCAACAACCCACTAGACCATGTGCCCTGTTGCATTTGGTTTTCTCATGGCTTTTTGAATTGGTTAATCCGTCATTACAATGACGGTGTGAGCATGAAAGTATGGATGAAGCTTTCTTGAAGTGATGATTAATGAAAATTCCATCTTCTTTATCCGTTGGTACTTCGCTTCGGCGCCTTGAAAAACTTGACTTGTGTAGTACATAGGTCGTTGCATCTTGGATTTTTCACGAATCAACGCTGAGTTGACGGCTGTCTACGATACATCCAAATACAAGAACAAATCTTCTCCTTCTACAGATGGGCTTAAGAGTAGGGGTTTGACTAGACATTCTTTGAGGTTCTAGAAGGCTGCTTCACACTCGTCCATCCATTGGAAGGATTGCTTAAGACTTTTAAAGAAGGGGAGGCACTTATTAGTGGCCTTAGAGACAAACTTGTTCAATGTTGCCACTCGTCCAATTAGCCTTTGCACCTCCTTGATTGTCCTGGAAGAAGTCATGTCAAGTATGGCTTTGACCTTCTTTGGATTTGCCTCAATCTCGTGCTGAGACACCATGAAATCGAGGAATTTTCTTAAAGAGACTCCAAAAACACACTTTGTAGGGTTGAGCTTCATTCTATACCCTCTCAAAGTGTCGAACGTCTCTTAGAGGTCTTTAAGGTGGGTTTTTACTTTCTTGCTTTTAACGAGCATGTCGTCCATATAGACCTCCATATTCCTACCTATCTGCTTGTTGAACATTTAGTTTACCAGTCTTTGGTATGTGGCATTTGTGTTCTTCAGTCCAAATGCATGACTTTGTAGCAATATAGGCCCTAGCTAGTGACGAATGCAGTTTTCTCCTGGTCTTCCTCCTTCATGAGGATCTGGTTATAACCTGAAAAGGCATCCATGAAGGTTAGTAGTTCTTGGCCAGCCGTTGAATCAACGAGCTAGTCAATTCTAGGAAGGGGAAAACTGTCTTTGGGGTATGCATTATTTAAGTTTGTGAAGTCGACACACATTCTCCACTTTTCGTTGGATTTTTTTACCATGACAGCATTGGCAAGCCATTCAGGGTAGTAAACCTCTTGAATAAATCCTGTAGTCAAGAGCTTTTCTACCTCTTCCATAACTGCTTCGTTTCGCTCTAGGGTGAATACTCGTCTATTCTTTGGACAGGCTTCTTCATTGGGTCGACATTAAGACAATGCTCTATCTCATGTCCGTCAATTCTAGGCATATCTTCATGGCTCCATGCAAAGATATCTAGGTTCTTTTTCAAAATCTTCACCAGTTTGTCCTTTAAGGACCATTGGAGCTTCTTCCACCAGCTCTATATCCTCCACCTCTTTCATGGGCTTAGGCAGTTCTTCCTCTACCATCCAGATGTGATTTTCCTTAGACACTAGGACCGCCTGGTAACATTACTTGGCTAAGAGTTGGTCTCCAAAAATTTCTCCAATCTTGTGGAGGGTTGGGAATTTCACTTTTAAGCAGTATGTGGAAGTTGTAGCCTTGTGGTGATTAAGGGTTGGTCGTCCTAGAATCACATTATAAGACGAAGGGTAGTCAACGATTAGAAAGTTTACCTCCCTTGTTACCTAGACTGGGTGAGTACCTGTTGTAATCTGTAGGGAAATGATGCCCTTTGGTTGTACGCGGTCCCCACTGAAGTGACTAAGGGGATCCTGAAAGGTCTGAGGCATTTTGGATCTAGCTTCATCTGCTAGAATGCCATCATGTACATCACATCTGTCGAGCTTCCGTTATCTACCAAAACTCTCCGGGTGTTGTACCCTTCGATGGTTAGCTTGATAACAAGGGGATCATCGTGTGGCTGCTTGATTCCCTTTGCATCTCCTTCGGAAAAAACAATGTTATCATTTCCAGTGCGATGATGTTTGGCTATTAGGTGCTTGACATGAACACTGTTGACTTGTCTTTGGACTGCCTTCCTTAAGGACTTGTACGGTCCCCCAACAACCAGTCCTCTAGTGATCGTCCTTATTTCTCCTATGACTTGTTTGGGATTGTCCCGATCTTCTTCCTTGTGGTCGTCAGTGGACTTCTCTTTCGTTTGGTGGCGTTTCTAATAGTGTTTTTTGACAAATTTTTGGAGTTTTCCCCTCTAGATTAACTCCTCAATCTGTTCTTTCAAATCCTGGCATTCGTCAATATAATGACCATGATCCTTGTGAAAGCAGAAGTATTTCTTTGTATCTCTCTGCTTTGAGGATGAACTCAATGGTTTGGGCCATTTTAGTGTAGGGCCGTCCTTTATCTGTAAGAGGATTTTGTCCATGGGCATTAGCAAAGGAGTGAAATTCAGCTTTTTCTTTGATAACACCTCCAGACCACTTTTGCTGGCCTTGGCTTTTGAGAAATTATCTTTTTATGATCCCTCTTCTTGCCTTGGGACTCAACGCTCTTTTCCTTCTTTTGCTTGCCAATTAGTCTCTTTGTAGTCAGTGCATCTTCTCCATATATATACTTCTATAATTTAATTAACAAATTCATGATCGAGGTTGGAGGGGTCTTCCCTAAAGAGAAGACGAGGTCAGGATTGTTCAACCCTACTTGGAAGGTCGTCATTATCACTTGATCATCATCTTTGTCAATTTCCAATACTGCTTTGTTGAAGTGTTTCACATACTCTCTCAAGGTTTCCCCGTCCTATTGCTTAACAGTTACCAAGTATAAGGTGGGCATGTTATGGCATTGGCCCCCAATAAAATGGTGAACAAAAGAGTCACTTAGCTGATCGAAGTTCGCAATAGATGTTACGAGCATCTTGCTAAACCACACCCTTGCTACTCCTCTGAGTGTTGTTGGAATTGATCTGCAAATCACCTCATTTGGGGTTTGTTGGAGGTTTAATATCGTCTAGAATGCCCCTATGTGGTCTAGGGGATCCTTAGTGCCATCATACATGTTAGAACATATGCGATTCATGTTAGGAACATATGTCAACATTTTATGTACTTGGCTAATCCTTTGACGAAACACACTTTACTTGTGTTTGGGTAGATTTAGGATGTGTTTAATGCTTCAAGAAACAAGGTTTCAAGTTCAAATGTTAAAGCCTTGCAAGTTTGTCCAAAAATCAAGTAAAGAAGTGTTGTTCATTAAAGCTCGACAACTTGCTAGATAGCTAGTATCTATTGAGACTTAAAGAGCTTTTTCAGCCCGAGGGTCGACAACTACTCAATAGATAGGGTATTTGTCGAGATTGATGAAAAACAGATTTTTAGTTTTGATTTTCATCCAATCCGTGAATGTATATTTGGGCTTTCTTTTCTCACAACCCTAAACAACTATAAGGATTATTTTAAGGGTTGTCATAGGTAGCACAGTTGCACAAGAGCACAAAAGAGTACAGTTGCATAAGAGCACAATTGCACAAGTGTGAAGAAAAGTGACTGGAAACCTAGTTTGCCCTAGTTCATCTTGAAGAAGCTGCTATGTTTGTACACCGTAGGGTTTTGTGACCAACCAACTTCGTGATCTTCATCATGTGATGAACTGAAGAACTTTGCAGTCAACATCCTTTTCAAGTTGGTGATCAAGTCACATACTAGGATCCGTTCATCTATTGGTTAGTCACGTATTGGGAGCCGTGCAATACAAGGAGAGATTGTCACTGTAGAACAAGTTCAATTGGGTATTGGGGGTAAGAATTTAACTATAGGTTGGTATAAGGTAATAGGATTCATTTTTTTGTAACAACTTGTTTTGATAATAGTGGATTCTCAGGAGTGGTGACCTTAAAATCACCCGGTGGGATTTTTGCCTCGAAGGTTTTCCCCATTCGTAAACAAATTATCGTGTCAAATTTAATTTCCGCTGCATTTAGTTATTTGGTGATTGTTTGTGCTGCCACACTTATTGCATGTAATTGAACCTAATTAATTCACTTAGCTAATTAATTGGTTAATTCATCACAAGAGGTCAATACATTCTTGGTCTATAAGTACACTTCCAACTGAAGGAGATGAAATTTGGGAGGCAAGGGAAACTCCAAAACGCTAATAGTGAAGGGTGAGTCTATCCTCTTGATCATACCATCAAAATTCATTGCTATTTTTCCCTTCATGGCGTTCTTAACTTCATCTAACTCCTTCCTCATGTTCTTCATCATCTAATCGCTGCCATGAGTTGACTGTGCGATGTGCTCGAAAGTTATTCTTCTGCTATTTCCTGGGCTATCGGCTTCGTTGTCATTGTCATTGTGGTTGCGCTATGACTGTGACATACTTGTGCCCTTTAGACGCACTTTCCGCTTCAAGACTTCATTTTGTTTCATCAATTCCTATATATTAGGTGTCAGTGCTTGAATTTGTTGAGCCATCACCACCAGGTCTGGTGGTGTAGTTGTGGTTGAGTCCATCGGTTCTAAGGAACTTAGTTAGTAGAGAATTCAACGGCTTATTGTCAAGTTTCCCATAGACGGTGCCAAATTTATAAAACACGATTTCACCTCATCAATATGTTCCTCATTAGTACAATGGACAACCTTGAGATCCTATATCAAAGAAAGCACTAAGTAGATAATGACACCGGTTTGGGGCCTACCAAGGACCCATCGATACTTAAATTAACTTAACTCTTTAGAAATTTGCAATTTGTAGAGTAATTTGTGTGTGTGTTCAATATGAATATTTACTTGTCTCTCCTGGCTTTATATAGCTTCAGATTGAGTAAATGCTCAGTCTGCTCACCTCTCTAATGTTGTACCACAGCTAGAGGATTTATGCCTCAATAATGGCCACTTAATCCCAGCCCCTTAATGTTCGTAACAGCCATTTAAATGCACATCATTGGACGACAGTAACAACTCCGTGCTCATTTATCATTTGGTCACTGAATGCAATATGGAATTATTGTGCTTACGCTTGTTCATACTTTTACTCATCATTGACATGAATGATTCCCAAATACGGACGACCTTTTATGCGCTACTCGTCAAAAATAAACATCGTAAAATGTGTAAAATATTTTCTTGAAAATGTTCTATTTCAAAACAAACAAAGTAACAGAGAAATTGTTATTCCACGTTATGGGAAACAATGTTTATCTACCAAGAACCATGGACATAATGGAGGTTGTTATACCCACCATTTAAGGCCCGTTACAACCACAACAGAAAGTGAATACGAACAAATTAAGAAATGTCCCCTAAACCTATATAAGGAACAAAATAGGCATGAGATCACGATTACATTTCAAGAGATTCATTCTTCTTGTTATCAAACTTTATGACTTCAGTATTAGAGAAGTTAAGTGGGAACCACATTGGTGCCACCATGAATTATTTCTATTTTTGGTAGGCATTTATCTGATCGGTCAATCATATAATCAAATGCTTCATTAGTTAGCATCATTTGTGAGAAGCCCATTTTTTTTATTTCCTTCATAAAATAGAATGTTATATAGTTGAGACTATGGATTGTGGATGTAGATATATATTGTAGGAGTTGATCGATGGACGCAACACTATTGAAGAAGGTTCATCGTAAGATTATAGCCTTGAATCTTTCCAATAGAAAGACAACTAAGAAGTCGATTGAAACAAAATTCTCTACGTACGTAGAATAGGAGTTAATGCAAAGGTTCCTCCCCCATAAGGAAATCCACAACATTTATAGAAGAGTATGGAAACTACAAAAGGGGAAGACAATCTTAACCCCAGTAGTGGTGAGTCCAGATCTTCTATTCTACTCTTCCTGCTCTACTATATACTCCACAAATAAAAACATGCTACATGTCTATCTATTTTATTAAATGCTAAATTTATATCTTCTATTATTTCAATTACCTAAATATGATGGGTTATTTATTTATTTTAGAAAATTGAAATAATAGAAGGTATAAATTTAGTATTTAATAAAATAGATGGACATGTGATACGTTTTTATTTGTGGACTATATAAAGAAGCAGGAAGAGTGGGATAGAAGATTTGAACTCGATAACGGTAGGTATTGTTAGGTTCTAAAAATTTAGAACAATTGGCAAACCGTGAGTACAAACTTGTCTAGATATAGATTCCTAGATCTATAGGTTTGATTAGACAATGCTTAAGGTGTTACAAGTCAGAACACAAGAACATACAAGCTGTAGAAAGAAGAATTCAAATTCTGTGAAATCTGACTTATCAAAAATTAGGTCCGACCGATCGAAAATCGCAGAAAATCAAATTCTATAGAATTTTAATTAAGCCCAACAGCCCATTGGCCCATTATGTGATTAGGGTTTCAGATCTATTTCACATAGTATATAAAGAAAATCCTAAGGCACGGTTTGGAGAGACTTTGGAGGTGATCTTGTGAGATCTAAAAGGTATTGTGCATTCCTCTTTCAAAGTCACTACTAGAAATCATTATTATATCATTAGATCTAGTAGGTCTAAAGTTGTTGCTACAAGATCAACAATTGTTGATGATCTAAACCTTTAAGGGTGGTCTTGAAGTCACAAACTGGAGAGTTTATGTTGCTAAACCTTTGAGTGGGATCTCAAAGTCACAAGTGAGGGTGCTTATGTTGCTGTAAATCCAAGAAGAGAAAGAGTTTGTGGATTCGGAACTTGTACGTGGTCGTGTCAGTAAGTTAGTGGATGAGGTAGTAATAAATTTCGGGTTAAATCTAATTGTAAAAACTTCGATTCTCTTATAGTAGATTTGCTTTGCTTTGAGGATAGTTAGATTAAATCCTCCTCAAGTTTTTACCTTCAAACGATTAGTTTCATTGGTTTTCCTGAGTCATCATATCGCTGTGTTATTTACCTTTCCGCTTTTGTGCATGATATGATATATGCTTGTTTAAACTCAACATGAAAGTGTTGTGTTATATTTGGAGTTTTTAGCTCTTTACGTATGATGAAATTTCTAGAATGGTTGAGATTTAAGAAGTTTCTTTACAATATAAAATAATTGTAGTTAAAATAATCACAAAGATTGATTATTGAAAATTGCACATATTTGTTTAAGTCATAGGGCTCTTCAACAAAAATTTGTTTAAAATGTCCAGATAGCGAATGATTAAAATCTGTTTAAATCTCAAAGTTTATATTTCTTAAATTTAGGTTGTATGTTTCAAGATTGAGTTCTTTGAGAAAATGAGATGTAAAGTAGGTAAAGGTTTGTAAACTTTAAACCAAATATCTAATTATAAACCGTGCGAAGCACGGGTTAAAAACTAGCTTATATAACAAATAAAATAGAGATAGATTCATTTTATTTTTCTTTAATTTCATATTTTATTGAACTTTTTCATGCATTGCATGAGCTATTAACTAGTTGTTTTGATGAAAAACCTTGTGTAAAAATAGTTTTCTAAATTTTTCTTTTCTTGGTAGTATCAGTAAAAAGAAAAAACAAATGTGTTAAAGGAAAACCATCTATTGGCTTCTCTTATTTAGTTTGGCATAAGATAGAGTTGTTTTTTAGAAAACAATTTTATCTTACTCCAAGCTAAAAAAAAAATTAAAAAAAAAAAAAATTCAAACATAGATAGAGTTGTGTTTCTTCTAAAAAACAATATTATCTCATACCAAGTTAAATAAAAGAAATTAAACAATAGCTTTTCAACTCGTTCTAAGATTGCTACAAAATATAGGAAAATGAGATAGTTTTCTAAAAAAAAGATTTTTGGAAAATGATTCGTTTACCAAAAAATGTAATGTTTTTTGTTTCGTTGGTTTTCCGTGTTTTCCTATGCTTGGTCGTATCAAAAAATAATAGGCCAAAGGATCTCTCAACTTCCCTTATTTAACTTAGTATGAGATAGAAAAGTTTTTCATAGAGTTTTTTCCTGAAATTTTTTGTAGAAAACTACTCTATCTCATGCCAGCCTAAGATACTATAACTAGGAAGTCAAAAGATACATGAACCAATAATATCATTCTTGACAAAGAACTTAGAAAAAAGAAAAAGAAAATGGCCTCTCCAATTAGCTGCCTATCAATCTTGGTAATCCCTCTACTAGTCACCTCTCTTTTCTACCAAGTTTCAAATGCAGCTAACCAACGGTGGTTTGAAGAAGCCTTCCTGGAAAACATTTCAAAGTAGTCCACGGACTACGATTTTTGCTCATCAACTTTACGTTCAGACCCACGTACTTATACAGTTAATCCAGATGGTCTTGTCCCCATTTCTATTTCTATAAACACTAATCTAGTACAAACTACTCTTGATCAAATCCCAGGTATTCTTAATACACTCACAGACCCACTGGATAAGAATCCACTTCAGAATTGCCAAACCGATTTTAATGGAGCACTAGTGAAATTTAATGCTGCATACGCAGCTGCGTCTTCAATGTCTTATAAAGAAGCGACAAATTTACTTACGGAAGCACTTCTGAAATCTGTAGAATGTGAAAAAGAATATAGTTCGAGCTCCAGTGAATCACCAATATCCGATACCACTAACAAAGTGGGGAAGCTAATGTTTATTACTTACGTTATAGTGGTGAGATCACGTCAACATAATGTATGTGTGATTTATAATAAAAAGAGTTCTTCCAAGGTCTTTGTTGCTCAATTGCTATCTCTTGGTGTTATTATAAATAAATAACAAATAAAGATCGCCTCTCTTTCTCTCAATCAATATGGTATAATTGCATTATATGCAGTAAATCTTTGGTTACATGTTTTTTAATTATATATATATTGCTAGAATTGGTGAATGATATACACACACACAAGTACCCATGCTCAATTTCGTGCCTTTTTCTTCTTCTCTTATTATTTCCTTTTTTATTTTTATAATGTTCTCTCTTTTTCACTTGTACCATATTTTGTCACATATATGTGATGAATTTAATTTTTATATATCATGTATTTTAATTATGAGCGAATTCTGTCAATATTGATTCAAAACAAAAAAGGGGACCATCACTATTATATATAGGTGACATAGTCCCTATAAAATTCGTGTAAATGTTTGAAAAAGATGGACAAACCAGCAAAGCTTTTTGTTCTTTGAGAAGTCCCCCTCAAAAGAGAAAACCGGTTCTAACATCAAGAACAAAGTTCAATTTGCACGTACTACTCACACTACAATGCATGGCAACAAACAATGTCAGGGTGGATCTAACAGCAAAGTTGGTTGTGTCGCACCCAGTAGTAGTTCAAGTTTCCATCCTAGGACACCACGGCTTGGATATAGATCACTCTCAAGGGGGCCAAAATGGGCAAATGCCCTTTTTGTGCAAAAAAACCAGTGTTCTGCCCCTTTTCCCAAACTAATTAGGGAAATGCCCCTCTTTGGAAACTCGATTTTCTCAAAATCGAGTTTCAATGTAAATATTGATTTGTAAAACATCGAGTATGGGGCAATCAAACTAAAAAAAAAAAAAATGCATGGAACTCGAGTTCATGGAGCTCCAGTTCCATGCAAAAACGCCGCTATAGGGTTTTAAAACGCCACTATAAGGCTTCTTGAACGCAGCTATATGATCAAACTTAAAAAAAAAAAAACTTGCAAGTTTGATCACTCCATACCTATAACTTTTCAAAAGTCCTATAGTAGCGTTTTGAAGCCCTATAGTGGCATTTAAAGCCCTATAGTGGTGATTTAAATGGAACTCAAGTTTACCCATGCAAGTTTTTTTTTTTTTAAGTTTGATCGCTCCATACCTATAGCTGTGTTTAGGAAGTCCTATAGCGGCGTTTTAAAACCCTGTAGCGATGTTTTTGCATGGAACTCGAGCTCCATGAACTCAAGTTCCATGCAAGTTTTTTTTTATTTTATTATTATTATTATTTTTTTTTAAGTTTGATCATATAGCTGCGTTTAGGGAGCCCTATAGCAGTGTTTTTGCATGGAACTCGAGCTCCATGAACTCGAGTTTCATGCAAATTTTTTTTAAGTCTGATCGCCTTATACTCAATTTTTTACAAATCGAGTTTTACATTGAAACTTTATTTTGAGAAAATTGAGTTTCAAAAGAGGGACATTTTCCTAATTAGTTTGGGAAAGTGGGCAAAATCCTTGATTTTTTGTGTGAAATGAGCATTTGCCCATTTTGGCGCTCTCAAGGGCATTCTCCAATCCGATATGGCATGGTTTTCTAGGGGGTTTGCAGCAATCATTGCGGCTGCCATCACTATATGGATGTTTCTATCGAAACCTCCACAAAAATACAACCCTATTACCCACTAAACCAGTTATTGGGACAATTACCACCTCTAATTGATAGAAGTTGCCTTACCATGAGTTGCTCAAGTTATTATTAGACTTTCAAGGGCATTTCCCAATCTAAAATGGCATGGTTTGTGGGTTTTTTTTTTTTTTTTTTTTTCACAATCACCACCACCGCCAGAAGCATATTGATGTTCTTTCTATTTCCCTTTGTTTATAGTATTAGAGGCCAAAATGGGCAAATGCCCTTTTCGTGCAAAGGAAAAACAGCATTATGCCCCCTTTTCCAAACTAATTAGGGAAATGCCTCTTTTTTGAAACTTGATTTTCTCAAAATCGAGTTAAGCCTTATAGAGACGTTTTAAGGAGCATATAGTGATATTTTTAAGGACTTATAGCGGTGTTTTGTATGGAACTCAAGTTCACAGAGCTTGAGTTACAAAACGCCGCTATAGGTCTATAAAACGTCACTATAGACTCCTTAAAACGTTACTATATGGCTCCTGAATTTTTTTTTTGAAACTCGATTTTGAGAAAATCAAGTTTCAAAAGAGGGACATTTTCCTAATTAGTTTAGGAAATGGGGTATTTGCCCTTTTTTTTTGCACAAAATGGGTATTTGCCCCTTTTCGCCTAGGATTAGATAACAAATTATCACTAGTGTGTTTACCTCATCTTTTTTGTGTGTAGGACTGTATGAGAAGACAGATTATTGGAAAAGTGACAGCTTTACGCATCCTTTGTTGCTCAGATTTGGATATGAGGCACAATTTTATTATCTGTCAATTTTGTTTTAACCAAGCACACAACATTTTGCATGTGTAATTAAGATAAAATCGTAAATAAGCAATTAATATGATGTGTTATTTAGAAAGCTCAACGAGCGTTGCGTAAACAAGTACCTCCTCCTGTGGATATATTATTCAAAATGAATTGTTTATTTAAATTTTAACTCTTTTTTTTTTTTCCTTTTTCTTTGTTGGCTAAACTACCTGTCCAAGTCTTTGAGGCACCCAATGGTGGCTTATGGCTTATTGTTTTACTTCTACATCGTGAGTTTGTGATTAAAGATAGAAAAGTAGAAATCCATCCTTTCTAATTATTATATAAATAGCCACGCATCAAATTTATTTCCCTTCTCACAATTTTGTGTATTTTTTGGGCATAAGATATTGGTGTTTATCCACTAGTATTTACAACATACCCGTAAAGTACATGTTTTTTCGTAGTTTTGACATCGATTATTTAGCTTGGCATGAAATAGAGTTGTTTTGTACTTTTAGAAAAAAAAAATATATTTTATCTCACGTCACGCTAAAAAAGGAAATTCAAATATTGATAAAGTTTGATAGGCCAAAAATGTATTGACCCCTTGTGATGGATTAATTGATTAATTAGCCAAGTTCAATTAATTAACCAATTTAACATGCAAACGCGTGGTAGTACAAACAAATCACCAATAAACTAAAGTGTAACGGAAAATAAATTGTCACGGTGATTTGTTTACGAATGGGGAAAACCTCCAAGACAAAAACCCCACCGGGTGATTTTAAGGTCACCACTCCCGAGAATCCATTATTGTCAAAACAAGCGATTACAAGTGAAGGAATCCCAGTACCTTCTACCAACCTACAGTTGAAACCATACCTCAATACCCAATTGGGTTTGTTCTGTAGTAATAATCTCTCTTTTTGATGCACGGATCCCAATACGTGACTAACCAATTTGATGTGCGAATCCCAGTATGCGGCTTACTCCTTTGCACGAATCTCAGTACGTGACTAATTCCACAGCAACTCTTTGATTGTTGTAGTTGATTTGCAGCAGCTTCACATAGAAACACCAATAGGATCTTCAATGTTGGTATAAGAGACTTTGCTTGGTTAGAAAACCCAAAGGCGTATAAGAAATGCAGCAAGAACTCTTTCTTTTGTAGAAGGAGGCTAGGGTTTCAAACAGAAAACCTTATGAAGCTTTCTAGGGTTAGGTTTTCTTTTTCCACCTCCTTTAAATAGGAGCTTAATGGGCTCTCCTATTCCAAATAGGTTTACACAAACCTTGGGCTTTCCTAGTCCAATAAGAATTATACAAACCCATAAACAAATAGCTTTTTAGAATAAAAACGTTGCTGGCTATAGTTTGAATCCCATAAACTCGATAGATCGAGACATCTGTCGAGATTTAATGAATCTTGACAAATCGAGCTTCTGTTGAGGAGGTGTCAAGACTCGCAGATTTGCACTTTTCTTGAGCCGTTTTTGAGTAATCTTCATGTCTTCAATTTAACCACTTGTAAATATCATCTTGAACCTACTTAGATATACACAAATAAAAGTAAAGTGCGTTTTGTTAAAGGATATGCCAATTACATAAGAATATGTCCCTAACAAAGTTGTTTTTTTTTTTTTTAAACAATTCTATCTCTGCCAAACTAAATAAAAGAAATCAAACAATAGTTTTGTAACTCATTTTAAGGCTGCTACCAAATATTAGAAAATGAGATATTTTTCTATAAAAAAAAAAAAGCTTTTTGGGAAATGATTCATTTTCCAGAAATGTTAATGTCGTTTATTTCGATGGTTTTCCGCGTATTACTGTGTCTAGTATCATCTAAAAATAATAGGTTAAAGGAAAACTATCTTTTAACATCTCTTATTTAACTTGGCATGAAATAAAGTTGTTTTTCAAAAACATTTAATGGAAAACAACTCTATCTCATGCCAACCAAATATATATATATATATATATATATATATCTAAAAATTAAAACGTAGCATTTACTGTTACTACACTCTTGTTGAGCCACATTACTATTTTTTTTTTTTTTTTTAGTTTTCATCTTTATTGATTGTCTATTGCAAAACTTATTCTTTGTGGCCAATGTGATGCACTACACACCTATCATAAACTCTAATTGTCTATATTGAAAACTCCTCTCAACATTGAGTGCCATTTTCTTTCCATCCTTACACACACACACACACACACACACACTAATTTATGCAATAAAGTTTGCTACTCAATCATTGAGCCACATCATCCAATTATTTTCTACCTCTTTTTTTTTCTTTTTTGATTTTTTCTTTTCACTACTCTTGATTAAAAAAAAACCAAAAAAAAAACCTCCTCTTCTTCCTATTAATCCACCCCTACGATTACACTTTCTCCAACATTTCCCTTCCCTCTTTACCTCCTCCCTACTCTTTACTTCACCATTACACTTCCTTCATCATTTTCTCTTTCTTATAATTTGACTTTTCTTCTTCTCATTTTATTGTATAAATTTGATAGTATTTCTCCTATCCAATCTATATTTTCTCCACACAAAAACTATGAGCTCTCTCTCTCTCTCTCTCTCTCTCTCTCTCTCTCAGTGAATTTTTATTCTTTCTTATAATTCTAATTAAGGTTTATGGTTTAAAATATATATATATATATATATATATATATATATATATATATATGTTTTTTGGTATTGTGTGTGTGTGTTTTTGGTTTCCCATTACAAAGTCTTTAATCTCCCTTTTATAGCTTTGATTGAATTTTGGTCAACAGTGATCATAGAGAAGGTTCTGTTTTTCCCCTTGAATTGGTTATTATGGAAAAGTTATTGGATATTACTTTTTTTTTTTTATACGGGATAAAATTTCTACTTTAGCCTAATCTAAGTGTATATGTGTGTGAAGTTACCTCCTTGAAACTTAAACCTCGGCCCTTACTTTCCACACCCCACAAGCAATTATACTTGTGGAGCGACCATCATACCAAGGGTGTGCGATGGTTTTTAGGATTGACTATATTGGTCAAAACTCTTTGGCTAAAATACTATCTTCATCCTTAAACTTTACTTAAAATTCGTTTTTCGTCCCTAAATTTTGCAAAACATTCTATTTTATGACCTCCCGTTTATATCTGTTAATAAATGTCCTATTTGGACTAATGGAATGTTGACATGATATTTCCATTTTATTTAAAAAATTGTAGCCACGTGGTATACATTTATTGGTACTTGTGGAATGAACAATATACTAAGACAAAAATACCCCTATATAATCAACAACTCAAAATCTCCCACCCATTGGTCCTACACCACTCTTCTCACTCAGTTCTTCCTTGATAGACATCACCACCAACTCATTTTCTCTCTCCACCCCCAATTTCCATTTTCTTTGTCTCAATAAGCAAAGATAACTAAAACTCTGTTCTTTGATAACAAAGAAAAATCTATTCTTTGATAACAAAGACACCAACACCAAAAAACCCTGCAGACAAATCAAAGAAAAAGTAAAATAAAATAAATGAAAGGAAATCAAAACAAAAACAAGAAAATGTGGCTGGGGTATAAGAGTGTTGTGTAGAGAGAAAGCTCAAAAGACAAGCATCCTGAAAGGATTACTCCAAGTGCTCTAGTGGAGATGGAGTGGTGATGGGGTTTTGCTTGTGTTGCAAGTGAATAAGAGCCTGTTTGGATGAGGGTGTTTTTGGATCATATCACTCAGTTTCCATAACTAAGTTCTCAAAACACGTGGGTCCCACAAATGTTTTTTTGTTTGGCTTGGATTTCAACCCTTGTTTCCATCACTCAATTCTTTGATTTTTGAGTGATGGGTTATGGAAATTGAAAACACATTTTAGGTGTTTTCAGTTTTCAATGGCATTTTCGTAATTAAACCCAAGTTTCAGCCGCAATGTTTGACTTTTGGGGGGGTTTTTTTTTTTGAAACAAAGCCCACCCGCACATCTTGACTTTTTAGTTTTTTTTTTTTTGAAACAAAGTAATGGCAGAATTGAGTGATGAGTTCCAAATGGGTGGAGTTTGGGAAATTGGGATATTTTAAATGATGAGTGATGAAAATTGAGTGATGACAAATTACAAACTAAACAGACCATAAATTTCTCAACCGGATTACACATGCCATTTGAAAATTGAAAATCCCCAATTGTAGGCCTCCTGAATCGATAGGGCTTAGACCCCATTTCTTTCTTCTTTGCTGAGCTTGACTCTCTCCCTCAGTGTCCGTACAGCTAGAGCTTGTCGAAATTCAGCGAAACTAAAAGATTTCTAACGGAAACTCGTTGAAATCTGGTGAAATTCTCCGCCTTCACTGCTATTTAGATTTTAAGTTTTTGCAAGCTTGAAAATCCTAACAATATGTTTGGTTGCTTAGAAAGATAAATGAAATAGTAGCAAGTGGGAGAGTGTTTTGAGTGTGTTGTTTCCACGTGTGATAATAAATGTGTGCCATGTGTACATAATTTTTTAAATAAAAATGGTTTGATCAAAGTCAAATACCACATCAGCATTTCGTGTAGGCCACATAGACATAAACTAATGGAGATAGATGGAAGGACATAAGTAGAACGTTTTGCAAAGTTTAAGGATGAAAAACAAACTTTTTAAAGTTCAGGGACAAAAAACAAATTTTTGATAAAGTTTAGATATGAAAATAGTATTTTACCCAAACTATTTTGTTCCAAGACTTGATGTTATGTCTAAAAGTGATTTGCATTTACATTTCAATCGTACAGTTCATTGGCAACGAGAACAGCTTAGGTATAGAATTGGGTTCTTGATTTAATGATTAGTTTTTATTTTTATTTTTTGGATATAAGAATTTAAGTTTATACCAAAACACAATCTGCATGGCTATGAATTTGAATGCCTACCAATTGTTTAAATAATAAATTATGATAAAGTCTATCTTTTATTCATTTGATTTGATTTTAATTTTAGTTAAGTTAACATTTTGATTTTGTGATGAGATTTGATTATCATGATAATCTTCTTATTCCTTAAAAGATGAGAAATTTGAATAATAAATTTGAAACTTATAAGTTTTAGTTATATATTAGGCAAATATAACACACTACAATAGAAATTAGAATGATATGGTTCGCCTTAAAAAATTATTTATCAATCACAAAAAATAATAGAATGATATATTTGTAGAAATAAAAAGATAAAGAATACTTTGTGGTGGTGCTTTCCCAACAACCCTGGGTTGATTGGGACCCCCAATTAATTATATTCTGGGTTGGGTTTAACCCACAATGGGAGGTCCCAAAAGTGGTTTGTAGGGTAATGTGAGAAGCCTAAGCAGTGCTTTGATACTGGGCTGGTCGAAATTCAGCCTAGCTGAGGAGGCCTTCAAACAACCAAAGTTCCCTTTCAAAAGTCTGAGTAGAATTGTTTGTTTTTTTAGACCCTTGAATACGCAAATTGTTTAACCTAATTAATTAACCAAGTTGATACTTAGGTTTATTATTCAGATCTAGATTAAACACATACAATCATTTTACTTAGTGTAGAAAACTAAACGAAACAACTAATATGATGAGCTAGGAAAACCAATGAAACCAACAGTTTCAAGGTAAAAATCCTGGGGAGGATTAACCTAATCTATTCCCAAGGCAATAAATTCACTATGATAGAATGTGTAAAGTTGTGATTTACAACTATTTTGTGTTAGCTTTAATTTCGTGCCAAATTTGATTGTATTTTTATTCCATCTTTTGTACCCTGTACTTTATGTGGGATTTTATTGTAAGGGTTGTGTGATAGAGAAAGAGTGTGTGAAGACTCAAGTATTTGAAGATAGAAGAGTTTTCCCGGTAGCTCGCAACTAAGCATCCCGCGAAGTAATGCATGTGCCTTGCACATGACTGGAATACGAAGAGTCATGGCAGATGGTGACAGTTGATTTTCGTGAGTGTCTCGAGGGTAAGGCTTTCCCGCAAGATACCCACGAAACAGTCTGTTTTGCTATTTTGTCCTATCTGCTCCACTACATCCTTATACACACTATATATACCATCATTACCCACATATTGAGTAGAGAGCTTTTCAAAAGGGAAAATCCTAGTCTCAAACCCTTGAGAGTGTGAGATTATTATATCCACAACTCTACACACCATCCATTGTGGTTTTCCTCTACTCCTACCTCTCCATTTCTAAATCCTTGAGAGGTTGATAGCCCAAACACTTACCACACCCATACTGAGTGTTCAGTGAGTTTTTGGTGCTACTGGGAAGCATTGGAAGAAGCCAAACTTTGGCAGATGCAATCGGGCGCATTGCGAGATCCGGAAAGCTAGACAAGACATGGTTCCTAGAAGCCTTGTTGGAGTAAGAGCTTGGAGAGTTAGGTGCATTGGGTAGACTAGGCTTGGAGGGTCTTTTGCTATCTGTGTATCCCAACTTATTGTCTAGTGGATTGATTTACCGCTTGGAGGGTGGCGAAGAGGTTTTTCGCTGAGTTCTTCGGTTTCCTCTTCGATAACACATTGGCGTGTTATCTTGTGTTTGCATATCGCTTTCCTACTCTTTTAGCTTTCATTTTACTGCTGTATTTTATTGAATATAGCTTAGAGTAGTTGTATTGTTTGTTCGCTTGCATTTACTCTATTCCGTACTTAGTTTAAGTTAGAGTAAAATCAACCGAGCCGTAATCTTTTAATTTGGGGTCTAAACAGCTCTTGTGTTTTTAACACAAATCCGAGCTTTCAATTGGTATCAGAGCAGGTGCACTTGTTGTGGTTTCATTACCTAAGTGCGATCCCAGACCCCTTGCCTTGCTATGGATAGTGTTATGGCTAAGGCTAACATGAAGTGTAGTTTATGTGTTTGTGAAAATGACTCTATGAGCATCTATAAAGATTGTCCTAGCAATGAACTTTTAGAGTTATTCAAATCTAGGAAACATGCTAGAATTTTTATACACATGCTGAAATTCTTAGAACAAAGAAATCATGATATTCATAATAGCTTGTGTGAGTATAATTCCTTAATTGCTAAATACAAGAGAAGGAATAGACATTTGTGTGATAAACTTGATGGTTTGAAAAGAAAACTTTACTCATCTTTGAATGAAGTAAAAGAAAAGGAGTTTATCTTTGAGGGTCAAGAGTGTTTATCTCATGCTTGTCTTTTCGTTCATACCACATTGAAAGTGTTTTTTAATTCGTGCTTGTAGTCTCTTGACAGCAAATGTTCGAGGCACATGACTGAAGGTAAAGCACTGTTCAAAACTCTCAAGGAGAAGGAAGACAACTTTGTGACTTTTGGAGATGGTAGCCATTCACAAGTTCTTGGAAAGGGAGCCATTGATATTCCGGGACTTCCTTTATTGACTGATGTCCTTTACATGAAAGGTTTAAAAGTGAACTTGCTGAGTATAACCCAAATATGCGATGAAGACTTCATAGTTCAATTTTCAAATAAGGGGTGTCTAATTCTCAATGAAGAAGGTGTTCAAGTCTTAAAGGGACTTAGAACCACGGACAATTGCTATGGTGTTGTTCCCAAGCCAAACATATCATGTCAGAGTGCTCGAGTAAATCTTTTGGAGTTGTGGCATCAACGGTTTGGGCTTGCAAATTACAAGCAAGTTGCAAAGATCTCAAAGCTTGAAGCGATGATTGGCTTGCCAAAGTTTGGAAAGATTGAGAACAATGTTTGTGGTCCATGTCAATTGGGAAAACAAACAAAATCAGCCTATCCCAAAGTTAATGTAGTGGCTACATCTCGTCCTTTGGAGCTACTTCATGTGGATCTAATGGGTCCAATGAGAACAGAAAGCTTGGGTGGAAAACGATACATCATGGTGGTGGTTGATGATTTCTCAAGATATTCTTGGGTAAAGTTCCTAAGAGAGAAGTCGGAGGCATGCGACAAGATGGAAAGGTTATGCAAGAAGGTCCAAAATGAAAAGGGAGTTCCCATAGTCAAAATAAGGAGTGATCATGGGAAAGAGTTTGAAAATGCAAAATTTGAAGCATTTTGCAATGAGCACGGTATCAAAAAGGAATTCTCCACTCCAAAAACACCACAACAGAATGGGGTGGTGGAAAGAAAGAATCAAGTGATTCAAGAGATGGCAAGAGTAATGCTACTCAATAAAAACATTTCTCAAAAATTTTAGGCTGAAGCGGTGAACACATCATGTCACATTGGGAATAGGATTTTCTTTCGGGCTAGAACAAAGAAGACATCATATGAGATTTGGACGGAAAATAAGCCAAAAGTGAAGTACTTCCGAGTATTTGGAAGCAAATGCTACATTCTCAATGATAGGGAGAATCTTGAAAAGTTTGATGCTAAGAGTGATGAAGAGATCTTCTTAGGATACTCCACCAATAGCAAAGCATATAGAGTGTACAACAAGCATACTAAGACGGTGATGGAATCAATAAATGTGGTAATAGATGACGCCATCACGGAAAAAGATGTTGATGAGGATGGTGAAGCTCCAACTCTTAAGAAGAATAAGGGTGATGATATCATATCTCAAAGTGATGAGGGTGAAAAAGATTCACCAGAAAATGAGTCTACCCCTCCTACTTCAAGAAGGGAGACTAGATCAATGCAAAGGCCTTCGAGTCCACTCACCCCTCCAGAAGTTCAATCTCCAATTTCACGAGATGAGGAATCCTCCACATTCAAAAAACCTTCATCAAGAGTAAGTCTCAATCATCCCACAAGCAACATCATTGGTGATCTAGATGAGGGACTTCGTTTGAGGAGAGGACCGAGCTATAGCTTGAATCATGTGACATACAATTGCTACCTTGCTCAATTTGAACCCAAGAAAGTGGAAGAAGCCTTGAAAGATGAGAATTGGATGGAATCCATGCATCAAGAGTTACATCAATTTGTTAGAAATGATGTATGGGAGTTGGTACCGAGGCCCAAGGATACACATGTTATCGGCACCAAGTGGATATTTAAGAACAAGACCGATGAAGATGGTGAGGTCATTCGAAACAAGTCTAGATTGGTGGCTCAAGGATATACTCAAGTTGAAGGAGTAGACTTTGATGAGTCATTTGCTCCAGTAGCAAGACTAGAGTCAATCCGAATTCTTCTTTCCATAGCGTGTGTTATGAACTTCAAACTATACCAAATGGATGTGAAGAGTGCCTTCTTGAACGAACTTCTGAACGAAGAAGTGTTTGTTGAGCAACCAAACAGATTTCAAGACCCTTACTTTCTGGACCGTGTTCTAAGATTGAAGAAAGCTTTATATGGGTTGAAGCAAGCACCAAGAGCATGGTATGATCGCCTCACCGCATATATTGTAGATCATGGTTTCAAAAGAGGTCAAGCCAATAGAACATTGTTTGTTAAAAGAGATGAGAAATTCCTCCTACTCCGCACTTAGTTTAAGTTAGAGTAAAATCAACCGAGCCGTAATCTTTTAATTTGAGATCTAAACAGCTCTTGTGTTTTCAACACAAATCTGAGCTTTCAGAATGAAAGTTTTACAATAGGTTTAAACTCTAAAGTGAAGGTGCAATATTCAAGAAACTTGAGAGGATAAATCAATTGTCATATACTCAAAAAAAGTTGTCTCTAGGGGTGTGCCGCCAACCCAGCAACCTACAAAAATTGATCCAACCCAACCCAACCGGCCGGGTTGGGTCGGTTTTAAGGCTTGGTGGGTTGGGGTGGGTTACAAAAAAATTTTTGATAGCAGGTCAGGTTAGGTTCAAGTCATAAAATTTCAAACCCGCCAAACCTGACCAGACTCGCCCATATATTTAATATATATTTAAAATATATTGTATAATTAATAAATTGTTTTAAATAACCAGCTCTTCCTCCTATCCTATATAAAAGCCAATATTAATGTATATTAGTTCATATATTAATGTATAACTGAGTTGGAATATTAATTCATATATTAATGCATATTTTGTTTATCAACTCAGATGGCAGATATGATATATTTTTTTATGCTCAATTTAATAATATAGTAATAAAATAAATTGTCCAACCCATAGGTGCAACCCGACCCATGTGGGTTGGGTTGGACTTATGTGATGGGTTGAATTTTTTTTTAACCCACCATGGTGGGTTGGGTCAAAAAATCTCATTAACCCAACCCAACCCAACCCATGCACACCCCTAGTTGTCTCTCTAATTATTCTTGGAACACTTTAGGAAATGGGTGACTAGCGGTAATGTATTAAGAAAGAAAATAATAAAGGCTCAAAATTAACAAAGATGGCCTAAAATAATCTCTTAAGGATTGGGATAGTTCTTCAAAATCCATGACTTTAACACATTCAAGTGTGGCATAAAATTGATGAATTCTTAGCATTCAACCAAATCAAAGAATAATGAGGCTAAGCAACAACAAATTTATGTACTTCCAAATGAAAAATGAGATCAAAAGAAAATAACATTCTAAAAAAAATGAATGGCTCAAGAACTCACTTGGGTTATAGTCTCTTCATTTTATTTTCAAGATTTTCAAAGTCATCTCTATCTCTCAACCAAGAAACATGTTCATGTGGCTAAAGTGCATGTGGATAATAGTTGAGCATGAAAAATAGTGGAATTCTTTAGATAGAAGTAGCATAAAGAACTTTGCCTTAAAACTCTTGCTAAAGCAACACTTCTTTTGTTTTTTTTTTTTTTTTTTTTTTTGTTTTGAAAATTGGACTAAAAACAAAAAAATAAAAATCTTGTAGTACTTACTCATGCGACCACGTGCAAAATCTACAAACTCTTCTAACTGAATTTGTCGCACACAAACACCCACATTTGTGACTCTAAGTTCCACTCAAAACTTTAAATCATCAACAATGTATGATCTTGTATGTAGCAACTTAATCCACTAGTTCTTGAATGTAGATCTTCTTTTTAGTAGATACTTGTTGAGTTAGAAGGGTACAGAAATCTCACAAATCTCACAGGAGTAACTTACAAGACTTCCAAGAACTTCTAAAATGTATTTAGGATTTTCCTTTTATACTAGGTAGTGTTGGATTGAAACTTTAAACGTTTTCACAAGATTTGGGCCTGATTTAAATTTTGCAGAAAATGACTTTTGATCGGTCGAGCCTTTCTTTCAATCAATCGAGCCTTGCATATTCTAAAATTTTCTTTCTGCAGTTGACTATTTTTGAAACTTGACTTGAATCATCATAAGCAATGTATAACACTTAAATTAGACATGTTTTTGTCCTTAGTTTGCCTACATAAGATTAGAACCTAAACATTTATTCCTAAATATTAAGAAACTAACAAGAACTTCCCTATCCCTAGAATTGTATTTGTAAAGTTTTAGACCCCTTAACACAATATGATTAACCTAATATCAAGTCAAGTCGATTAACAAATTTGTTAATTAACACTAGGTTAAACCAATATATGTAAAATACATATAATGCGGAAAAAATAAAGAACACAAAAATCTGATGACCCAAGAAAACCAAATTGGTAAAAAACTTAGGGAGGATTTAACCTAGCTATCTTCAAGGTAAAATAGATCCACTATGAAAGAATTGAAATTTGTACAATAGAACTTAGACCACTAACATCCTATTGCTACCTCGAGGAGAAAACTTACTACCACAACCGTGTGACAGCTTCGAGTCCACGGACTACTTCTTTCCTTTGATCTGTTGCAACCACAAGTTCTCCTACTTGTGGCTTTGAGACTCTGCTCAAAGATTTTAGATCTTCGTTAAGTTCTTTATGCAGCAACTGAAGTAATCACCAAGCTCTTGACATCAATCTCGATCTTGATAACCCTAAATGTGTATGAAGGTAAATACCTTCAGATCTCACAAGAGATTCAACACACACAGCACATTAAAAGCCTCTAAAATGTAGTTAGAGTTTTTCTTTTTATATGAGAAGTAAAACATAAAACCTTACACGTCAAACGGGCTTGGGCTGAGTTGGAAATTCTGTAGAAAATTAATTCTACACGATTCTCGATCAATCGAATCTAATTTTCGATCGATCGAATCTAATTTTCGATCGATCGAGCCTTGCAGAATTTGTCCACTAATTTTTGCAATCACTTGATTCCAACTTTAAAATAAAAACATACTTTGAGCAAGCCTAAACCTAGACTCTATGTTTTGATCATGGTTTGCCAACACAATACACATTGAAGTTCTAATACATTAGTTCCTAAGGTCTTAGAACCTAACAATCTCCCCTTTTGGCAATTTGTGACAAAACATATCACAAACATGAAATGCTCAAAGTTACAAAACAACCTATTTAAAATTAAAAATGCCCTAAGCACAATTCAACCTAACTACTATCTATCAGTTGCCAGTGTAAATAGCAGCCACGATTCAATTAACCTATATATTCCTGAAACGCTTCAAAAAACACATAAACGCATGTGTGGAAAAAACAAGTAAACCAAAATAAATTCTTGATTTTACAAAACATAAAATAAACGACATATACCATGAATAATCATAATATAAATCAATAACCAATGTAGTATACGTGAAACAAGAAACAATAAAAGAAACAAAGCATATACATCATGAAGCTCCTAGATACAATCTAACAAAAAATCCCCCTATCTCCATGCATATGTACTCCCCCTTTTGTGACGAATTGCCAAAGGGCAATCAGTACTCATCATCAAAAGGAGGCAGTGGAGAAGGCCATCGAGCATTAGCCAAATCAATAAGCAAAGCCTGAAGCTCCGTGAGCACCTCCAACAAAATTTGTCTATGCGCTGCCTAAATAGTCATGATAGTATCCAACATACTCCGAATGGATGGATCACTCGAAGAAGAAGGTGGATGATCAACAGTAGCGATGGGATCGACAAACTCCTCAGCAGAAGGATCGCCTGAAGAAGGAGGCCAAGATGCAGCACCTGTGGAAGACTCTACTCTAGGGCGTTAGAGTTAGCTTTCATCTGAGCCACTCTTTGCCTAAGGAAGGTGGCCCTATAGGAGCAATAATATGGACAAGCTTGGATGCAGGAAAATCCTCTAAACCTAAGTCTAATAAGATTCTAAGAATGAAAACAGGAAAGAAAAGACCATAAGATTTTGCACTACTCCAATGAACCTCAACCAAAGAATGAATGAAAAGAGTAGGAAAACTTATAGTAGCATCGGTGACAAGAGCATACAAAAATGCACATCTCTCAAGAGGAATAGTGTGTAAATGAGAGATAGGCCAAATAGAATGACAAGATATCTGGAATAACAGATAATTAAGCACAGTAAGCTCATGAGAGGTGATCTGAGGATCGGTACCCCATCTAATGGTAGTACTAGTGAGTAAGGACATAATATCGTCAAGAGGAAGGGTCTTAGTGTAAGGATACACAGGCTGCTGTACCAAAGGTACACCAAGAGCACAGGCCACTACCTGGGGTGTAATGACATACTCTTCACCCCTTATCCAACTCGTCACAATCTGAGTGTTGGAAATGGATAAAGAAGTTCAAATAGAACTCTCTAATCAAGGCAGCTGGAGGAGGATTCTCCACATCTAAGAGAGGTAACCAACACCGACTTTTAAAGTTCCTCCTAATCTTTGAATCTAACTCATCTAGAATCACCTTACGCTTAGCCCAAAGCGACCTATAGATGTTAAGCTTCACATAGGTTTCTTGGTTTTTTCTAAGTTCTAAACCTATCACTCTCAAAAACAGGGGTAGAGGTGGTGGTGGTTTTCTTGTTGGCTCTAGTTTTCCTAACCATGATGCTAAGAGATAAACAAAAAGGAAAACAGAAACAAAAAAAGAAACACAATGGCACATATGATGCATGCTCTAATGCATTGACATTGTTCAATTTTACTTCATAAACCATCAATTGACTTGAACAGAGAGTTTTTAGAGCAAAAAACCCCAAATTTTGAAAAACCCTTTTTTTTAAAATGAACCAAATTGATTAATTAATCATTACACTAGTTAGAAAATATCATATAATGACATAATCAATCAATAACACAAGTCAATTTCATCAATTTTATTCCAAGTGAACAAAATCCCCAATTCCACGAAGTTTCAAGCCCTAGAAATTTTATTGATCTCAAATCACCAAATTAATCAAATTAATGCATGGAAAACATGTTTACAACATCTAAGAACAAAAACCCATTGATCAAATATGATTAAAAACAACCCTAAAATCAAAAATCCCAAAAATCCTATGTTCAAAATTTTTAGAGAAAAATGCCTGAAAAATGAGATTTTAATGAAAAAGTAAGAGTACTTAGGTCTCACCTACATTTGAGGGAAAAAACCCTTGAAGATTTGAGGAAGAATATGACAAAAAACCCTTAGATTGGATCAATCGAGGAGGAATAGTGAGAAGAGTGTTTGAATAGTTTGAATAAAGTGATGAACACGTGAGAAAAATCCTAATTGAAACACTTATTGACCAATTTTCGATCGGTCAAAATTAGCTATGATCGATCGAAAATTAAATTCGATCAATTGAGCACCAATCGAGCCAAGCAGATTCAAACCAAAAAATTTCTTGCAATTTCGATCAGTCGAAAAACAGGTTTGATCGATTGAAAATCTGGAAAAATGAACTTTTTGAAAAACAAAGCAATTTTATTCAGAAACTCCTCAAAGCACCAATTTTCATGAATGAAATGCATAAGAATGAGATAAAAAGTTTTTCAAAAACACTTGAATTCAACCCAGATCTTCCAAAAACAAGATTTCACAGAATTTTTCCCCAAAACTCAAACGTTAAACACATTTTGTATTAAAATCAAGAAACATATAACCTTGGATGGCCAAAACGCATTCACACATAATATCATGTACTAAGTTTAGTAATGAATAACTTGTGTAGTGTGTACAACTAGCAAAAGCATGAGATACATGTAAAGTGATAAGTAGATAGTAATCAATCACATTTTCTACAGAATTCATCACATAAGTTTGAATGTAATATCACCTAAAGAGTTACATCATATAACTCTCACATCTCCTAGAAAACAAGCTTGCAATCATGGAAGTTTCTTGTTTTGCCTCATAATGTACACATCGATTTTATTTCATTGATAAATTTATTATAGCCCAATAAATGTACACACCAATTTGGGTATTAATTTGAGGCTACACCTTATATTCTTTTTGTGCATGTGCTACACTTTCTCAAGCACAAAATCTTATGATATGCACTAAGGTGTTCATGATTGGCTAATAAACAATATTGAGATAGTTATTTATGCCTTTCTATTAGGATTTTTTAGTCCTTACAATCAAAAGCATGTGACTTCAAAGTCAAGATCATGTGATCAAAAACTATAAACAATTCCCACACAACATGCACAACATAGCTAAAACTAGCAAAGTGCAGTAAAATTAAGCTCATCTAGGCTAAACAAGGTACACAAGCATGTTATGTAAGAATACTATGGCCAACTTTGATTACAAAATCCAAGATATGTAATGCAAATCAGATTTTTCCTTTTCCTTTTTTATTTTTTGGAAAAACAAAAAACAACCTATCATGAAATGCATGAATGTCATGCAATGCAATTCCTAAAAGCAAAAAGGAAAACAAAATAGCAAAAGAAAATGGACACAAGGAATATTGAGATGAAGCATAAGGACCATGTCAAAAGGACTCAATTAGATTGAGTCTTTTGCATACGAAACTTTTTAGATGCAACTCTAGCATTGGAATTATTATTCTTATGAGAATTTTGAGCAACTCCAGGACTAATATAAAGGTTCAAAACCTTTACCAATTCACCAATAAGTACTACAGGATCTTGTGCTTGAGGCACAGGTACTTTTGGCTTATTTGCTCGCTTTCTAGCTTGCAACTTGAAACAATTTGGACAATATGTCCATTCTTTCCACAAAAATGACAAATCCACACAGGTCTATCATGAAACTTATCCTTAGAGAGGTTAGGATTTTTAGGCTTAGTCTCTTTAAGATCAACCATAATCTTCCTAGGAGGTGGTGTAACTTCTACTAGTTTGACAATTTCACTCTTGGGAGGTTCAGAAGAAGGAACAAAATTTGTGGAATGAGTTTCGGACATCGAGATTCTTGCTACAAAACCTAGACCAGTTTTGTCTAAAGGAGACTTTTGAACATTCAATATGTGATCAAGTTTAGAACTAGCAAACCTATTAGTTTGTTCTCTAGCAATAGATAATTCAAGTTCCAATTTCTTAATCTTATCAAGCAACATCATGTTCTCAGTCTTCACTTTATCAATTAAAGTACTAGCATCAAGCAATTTCAACAGCAAATCTTTCTTATCAAGTTCAAGAGAATCAATTTTCTTTAAACTTAAATCAACATTCATTAACCAGCTTTCTCTTTTGATTTTTCATTATTGTTATTAAGCTTAGATGGTTCATTCCTCTTAAAGTTTCTAGGTTCAACATTGTTTTTACCTCTTGCCTTTCTGTTATGTTAGGACATATGTGATTTGATATTAGGAACATATGTCAACATTTTATGTATTGGCTAATCCATTGACAAAACGGACTTTACTTGTAATTGGATAGATCTAGGATGTGTTTAATACTTCAAGAAACAAGGTTTCAAGTTCAAGTGTTAAAGCCATGCAAGTCTATCCAAAAATCAAGTGAAGAAGTGCTAGATTTTAAATCTCGACAACTAGTATCTATCAAGGTTTAAAAGCTGCTAAACCCCATGGCTCGATAGCTAGCTCGATAGATGGCTATCTATCGACGTTTATGAAACTCAATTTTTCAGAACTATTTTTCATCCAATCCATGAGTATGTGTTTGGACTTTCTTCTCTCACAACCCTAAACATATGTAATGATTATCTTAAGGGCCGTATCAGGTTATAGAGTGAAGAGCATAATTGCACAAGAGCATAATTTCACTTTTGTGACTGAAAACCTAGTTTGCCCTAGTTCTTGAAGAAGCTGCTGTATTTGTACACCATAGGGTTTTGTGACCAAGCAACTTCATGATTTTCATCGTGTGATGAACAGAAGAACTTTGCAGCCAACATCCTTCTCAAGTTGGTGATCCAGTCGCATATTGGGATCCACACATCTTTTGGTTAGTCACGTACTAGGAGCCATGCAATACAAGGAGAGATTGTCACTACAGAACAAATCCAATTGGATATTGCGGCAAGGGTTCAACTGTAGGTTGGTATAAGGTACTGGGATTCTTTTACTTGTAACCCTTGTTTTGATAATAGTGGATTCTCGGAATTGGTGACCTTAAAATCACCCGATGAGGTTTTTGCCATACTTGTTTTCCCCATTCGTAAACAAATCACTGTGTCATTTAATTTTCATTGCATATTTAGTTATTTGGTGATTTATTTATGCTACCATGCTCATTGCATGTAATTGAACCTAATTAATTCACTTGGCTAATTAATTGGTTAATTTATCACAAGGGGTCAATACATTTTTGGCCTATCAAGTGGTATTAGAGCATGCACACTTTGATTAGGTTTTAATCTTTGCTGTGAGATCTATTGACCCTAGTTGTCATGGCTGTCATTGGCAAGGAAAGATCTCTTATTTCAAATACATTTTTTTTCTTCTAATCTCTATTTAATTGAGTGTTCCAGAAAATACAAGTCTAAAAGTTATTTGAAAGCCATCATGATGATGATTGAAAAAGATCTTAACATAACAAGGAAGAAGCTAGACTGCCTCAAAATAAGAATGTGCAGAGGATTTCATCTGAGAAGGGTGAAGGTTAAAGGCCTTGGTTGTAAATGGCAGATGAAAGAGAACACCATTCCTACAGATTTGTCATCAAAGCATGAAGCGTGCTTTATGATGAAGTCTGCGTTCAAGGTAATGGATACATGCTTGTGGTACCTTGAAAGTGGATGCTCACGACACATGACTGGAGATCGCTCACTCTTTAAGGTCTTTGAGTCTAAGAATGGTGGTAATATCAATTTTGGTGATGGGAGCAAATCATAGATTAAAGGAATGGGAGTCATTTCTTTATCTAGACTGCCAGATATTTCAAATGTGCTATACGTAGAAGATCTGAGAGTGAATCATTTGAGCATAAGTTAGATATGTGATCAAGACTTTATTATGCTGTTTTCTAAAGGAAAATGTCTTGTGCTGGATGAATCTGGAAAGTGGCTTATAGGTGGTGTTCGCACTTTAGACAATTGTTATGGTTTGGAACTTGATTATGATATTATGTGCAATAGTATTCATATGCCAAATGAAGATCTATGGCACCAAAGAATGGGATATGCTAGTTACAAACATCTCTCAATTGTATCTAAGCATAAATCAGTGTTGGGGATGCCAAAACTCAGTAGAGTGGACAATGTTGTGTGTGGACCATGCCAGCTTGGGAAACAGACAAAAGCTAAACATCCAGGTATTTAGACATCTACTACATCTAGACCATTGGAGCTACTACATGTGGATCTCATAGGTCTAACTTAAACCCAAGCCTCTTAGGGGAAAGAGATATATCATGGTTGTGGTAGATGACTTCATTAGGTACTATTGGGTCATTCTTCTAAGATCCAAGTCAAATGCTCCTAAGCACATCAAAGCATTGTGCACAAGAGTGCAAAATGAGAAGAGTTTAAAGGTTGATCAAATTCGAAGTGATCATGGAAAAGAATTCGAAAACTCATACATGGAGTCCTTTTGTACTAGATTGGTTATATCTCAGGAATTTTTTGCTCTTATTACTCCTCATTAGAATGGTGTAGTAGAAAGGAAGAACAGGGTTATTCAGGAGATGGCTAGGGCTATGTTGCACAACAAGGGTGTAGCCAGAAACTTGTGGGAAGAAGCCATCAACACTGCATGTCATACGGTTAACAGGGTATATTTCAGACCCGGTACCAAAAAGACTCCTTATGAGCTATGGAAGGGAAGGAAGCCAAATGTCAAGTATTTCAGAATCTTTGGAAGTACTTGTTTCATTTTCAAGGATAGAGAGAATGTGGGAAAATTTGGCTTCCGAAGCTATAAAGGAATATTTTTGGGATACTTCTCCACAAGCAAGGCTTATCGGGTTTAATACAAGAGAACCAAGAAAGTGATGGAAACTATAAATGTTGTTATTGATGAAGCTTCAGAGTCCTATTCTGAGAATGTTAGTGAGGAAATTCCCAAAGAAATTCTTCATCCCAAGCCCAAGGACATTCAAGAACTTGTTGATCAAGAGTCTGCCTCTCCAAGTACTCTCAGTACTCCAAGTGTTGCAGAAGGTTCAACAGATAGATTTGACTCACCTAATTATGAATCTCGTAAAGAGAAAGGACCTTCCTCTAGAATTTAGTTGAATCATCCTCCTAAAACTATTGTGGGAAATATGAATGAACTTACACTGAGGAAACGTACAGTTGATAAATGTGTTGCTAACTTTGTGTCATATTCTTGCTATTTGTCGCAAGTTGAACCTACCAAGGTTGAGGAAGCATTTTAGTATGAAAGCTGGGTTGAGGCTATGCATGATAAACTGCTTCAATTTCAAAAGAATGATGTCTGGACACTAGTATCTAGACTAGAGGGTGAGCACATCATTGGCACAAAGTGGATTTTCCGCAATAAGATGTCTGGACACTAGTATTGAGAAGGAGATTCGAGGGTTTCTAGGGAGAACACAGTACATTAGCACATTCATAGCTCAACTCACCATGACATGCGAACCAATCTTCAGACTGCTTAAGAAGGAAGTCCCTACAGAGTGGAATGAACAATGTCAAGAAGCCTTTAAGAAGATCAAGAATTATCTAATGAAACCGCCAATACTTATCCCATCAGTACCCGAAAAGCCATTGTTGTTGTATCCCACCTCTATAGATACAATAATGGGGGCTCTACTTGCTCAATACCTAAAAGAGATTAGGAAGGAGAATGCAATTTACTATATCAGCAAGAAGATGTTGCCTTATGAAGAAAAGTATTCACCCTTAGATAAGACATATGTAGCACTTGTTTGGGCAACCTATAAACTGAGACATTATATGCTTACTAACAAGGTTTTGATGATTGCAAAAATGGATCCTTTGAAGTACTTAATGGAAAAACCCATGCAAGATGGGAAGACTGCTAAATGGGTCTTGCTTTTGTTAGAATTTGATATTAAATATGTGACTCAAAAATCTGTGAAAGGGAGAGCAATTGCTGATCACATAGGCCATTGTTCACCAAATGAAGTTGAAGAGATCCAAGGGGACTTTCTGGATGAAGATATCATGGAGATTGAAGTAGAATCATGGAAGATGTATTTTGATGGAGCAACATATCAAAACAGAAGTGGAATTAGAGTTCTCTTAATTTCACCAAAAGGGACACACATTCCATTTTCTAGCAGACTTAACTTTCCTATCACTAACAATGCCACGAAATATAAAGCTTGCATTATAGGTCTACAAGCAGCCTTAGGCCTAAGAGTGAAGGAGTTGGAGGTATACGGAGACTCAGCTCTAATAATCTCTCAGATTCATAATAAATGGAAGATCAAAGAAGAAAGACTTATGCCTTATCATGAATGTCTTTAAAAGTGAGCATCAAAATTCAGCAAGATCCGATATCAGTATGTGCCAAGGATGCAGAATCAAATTGCAGATGTTTTAGTAACCATGGCATCCATGATAGATGGGCCAAAAGAAGATGAAGCTAGACCGATAGTGTTGGAACAAAAAGAAGAACCGGCCTACTGCATGACAATAGAAGAAGATGAGGGAAAGAATGAGGAAGGTGAATGGTATTTAGACATCTAACAATACCTTAAGGATGGGATATACCCACCATCTACAGACAAGATTAACTAATTGACCATTTGAAGGTTGTCTACTAATCACATTATTTGTGGTGAAAGACTTTACAAAATATCATATCATGGAATTCATCTCCTTTATGTAACCGCCAAGGAAGCACAACAAAAAATTGAAAAGGTCCATGAGTTAAATTATGGGCCACATATAAATGCACACATGTTATCAAGGAAAATAATGAGACAAGGCTACTACTGGACTACTATGGAAGCCGACTATGTGGCTCATGTTCAAAAACGTCATCAATGCCAAGTCCATAGAGATTGGAAACATATGCCACTACATACTATGATATCAACCTAGCCCTTCTCTATATGGGAGATAAACATTATTGGGAAGATTCATCCAACTGCATCCAATGGCCAAAAATTCATACTTGTAGCCATTGATTACTTTATTAAATGAGTAGAAGCTGCCTTATACAAAGTCCCAAATTCAAAGAAAGTTGCTCAATTCATTCAGACCAACATCATCTACAGATATGGGGTACCACATGAAATTATCTTTGACAATGGGCTACATTTTAAATGAGAAACAGAAAAGCTACAATGACAATTCAACATTCAGCACCACAAGTCTTCACCCTATCGTCCCTAGACTAACGAAGCAGTTGAGGCTACTAGTAAAAATATAGGGCAAATCTTGAAGAAAAGCACAAAGAACTACAAAGACAGATACCTACAGTTGCCCTATGCACTTTGGGGGTATAGAAAATCAATTCTATCTTCCACAGGAGCCACCCCTTATTCATTGGTCTGTTCCTTCCCATTGAAATAGGTGTCCGTTCACTAAGGACAGTATCGGAAAGTGAAATCCTCGAGGCAAATTGGTTGCAAAGCATCTATGACCAGTTATGCATGCTGGATGAGAAAAGACTCAAAGCCCTGTATCACATTCAGGGATACCAAAGGAGATTTAGGAAAGCTTTTGATAAGAAAGTAAGAATTAGAGATTTGAAGTTGGGAGATCTAGTGATGAAAGAAATCCGAGCCCCAGTTTAAGATGCAAACAGGAAGTTCAAGCAAAATTGGGTAGACCCATACATTATCAAGCAAATATACTCTGGAGGAGCAGTATGGTTGATGGACTTAGATGCAAACCCTTTCACTGTGCCAACCAACATGGATCAATTGAAGAAATACCACGTCTGAAGGGGCAGACTGAAAGCACCATGTCTGAAGTGGCAGTAAATTATGTTATTTCCATTCCTACGCTTAAAAAAAAAAAAAATCGCTAGGCTAAAAACCTGAAAGGGCGGTCTAGGCAAAAATTAGAGCAAAAAAAAAAAAACAAACAAGGGTAGGTTGAAAACCAGAGAGGGCGACCTACGCAAAAGAAGAGTGAAAAAAAAGAGTGAGAAAGCCTGTTAGGTTGAAACTCCAAGAGGGTGGCCTAGGCAAAAATTAAGGCAAATAAAAAAAATCAATGAACTACAGGATGCCCTGATCCTTCTGCAAAAGGGGTACGTAGGCAACCATGCATTGGTCCAATCACAATTTCCCAAAACCCACCATTGGCCCATTAATCGAAATTTTCCAAAAATTCAACCATTCCATTAAACCATGTCATTACACAAAATCTAGAAACCTATACCTAAACCATAAAAAAAAAAATTAAAAAAAAAAACCAAACTACACCACAAGAACCCAAACCCTAAGCCAAACCATAAACAAAACCCTTAACCATCAAATCCTAAATAATTCCTAAAATTAAGAGTTTTTACATCAACTTTTAAATAAACATGCTTAAAGCCAAAAAATAAGAAGGTCACATTGTCTTCAGTCTTTTCTTTTTTTGTTGATCATTGATTTCTTCTGTGTTAGGTGCTCATCCTCCTTGTCCCTTCTTTTGAATTCATAGTTGTCTTTATCGAGTCTTTCTCGGTTGTCTCTAAGAAACTGTTCTCTCATAATAACACTCTCAGCTTCCTTGTCAACAATCTTCTCTATCAACCCGTTAGAGTATTCTGTAGTCATCCTGTGAAAGTGAACCTTGACAAAAAATTGGTCCACTCGGTCAGCCATCTCTAAACCCAATAGCATGTTCTTTACAATGGTAGGATTTGTGTCCATAAGAGTGAAAGGTCTTCTTCTAATACCACTAGGCATTCCTTGCTCATATTTGAATTGCCTCAAGAGTCTATTTCCCTTGTGGAAAGTTGCCCTCCGCAACCTAACAAGGAAGATGTGATTTGATCTTGGAGACCGTAGTAGAGGGGGTGGGAACTTCCACGCGTAATAGTCCCATTGAATTGAGGTACTAGATTTCTTGTCCAAGAATTTCACCTAATCACTCTCACTTTGGCACTCAGTTTTGATTACAGCCCTGCTAAAAAAACTGCTAGGCCCATAATTACTGGTGGTAGGCTTGGCAATCATGTCCAACCGCTCCATCAGCCATATCTGCAAAGTCAAGGGGCACCCCAAGAAGTTCTGAGTTTCTTCACCATGAAATACAACATCCAATCCTTAATTTGGTTCACAACACTTATGGCTCGAGCATCCACGAAATTGCGTCTCCTAGAGCAAAGCAAAAGTTTTCTCACAATGCATAAGGTCAAACCGAAGTTTTTCTTCATATTTTCGGTCACTCATTAAGTGCGTTTGTCAATTAGCCGAGAGACAATTGCACGAAGATTCTGTTAAGATGTGTTCCCTTAAATCCTTTTGTATGATGTTATGTATGACATTATGTATAACTTAATGTTATGATTAATAAAGTTGTTTTATTTTTATCTAAAATAATGGTAACATGAATATTTGGACATTATCATATAGTCCATGAGATGCATAGTATGTGATTTATATGAAAAGTCATAGAAGATATAAATCACAAGTTCTTTGTAAACTTAGAATTATAATTCATAGTTGGTGATGATATTTGGCATTTCATCTGTGAAGACTATAACATATCAATTAAGATGATTTATCTTGATCATGGAAGTGGAGACTTCTAGTTGATATGTTGATATGTTTAAAGAGTTAAAAGATATTGAACTGGACCGCTGTGAGATTTATTATTCTCCTAACGACTGTCAAATGAATAATAAATCTCACGAATTCTATTTGCATGAATTTTTAATCCTAAGAGAATAATAGACCTAATCATGAGGTGTATGTTGCATTGATATATCAGGAGTGAGATCTAAAGTCACGATCAAAACCTCAATATGTTGGGTAACCACATTTAGTGTTGATGGAACATATATTCTCAAGATGGAATTCATAATCCTTTAATGAAGATATAAAATATTCCCTTGCGATAAGTTTAATGGGTTTGGTTATTCAGAGTGTTAGGCCTAACCACTTTAGCAAGGAGATACTAAGGTATATATTTATAAAATTGGATTTCATAAATATATGATGAATAGCTTAAAGGATTAAACTGGGTACTCAAGGATTAAGATGTAGTAATTTTCAAAGTGACAGTCTATAATCATGACTTTGTATTACTACGAATATTTTACGAAGGGGTTGCATGCATAATAAAGTCTTGGGATATAATTTATTAATAAGGCCTAGAGTGCAATTATATTTATATAGTGGTATTAAATATAATTGATGGTAACTTTGGACTTATCAAGAGTTAACAGAAAAGCCCAAGGCCTATTGGAACTAGTGTATTATTAGTCCCTTTTGGTTCTACTCCAAGCCACACACTAAACCCCAATTGGAAAGGCCCAATAGGCCAGCCCAATTAGATAATCAGTTAGTTATAATGGGAGAAACATACATAATTTTTTATTAGAAAAAGAGAAAGAGAGACATCATTGTGAAATGATGTGTATGTGTGAGTGAAGCCACTCAATAATTCCCCCTTGGAAACTGATTGAGAGACCACACTTCTTGGGCGTTAAGTGGAATTAGAGTGAAGATTAAAAGTGTTCCCAAGTACTTTTAATCTTTTTTTTTGAATTTCACTACATCAAGGTACGCTATCTTATTCTTAATTTTTGAAATTTATATAGTGCACGTTGTCAATCATGAATGAAATAGATCCATGTTTGTTGCTTCCGCTGTGTGTTTTGTATATAAAACTAGATTTTCCAACAGATTCACCATATGGCCTTCAATCATACTATCAGTAATGGCAGTAGGAAGATTGAGAGCATTAGACAAAGATGCCTTATGCCTGGGATCACAAGAAACTGCTACAGATTTTCTGCTTAGATCATAGCCCAAGATAATGGAAAACTCTTCAATTGTCGGACAGAGTTCGGCAATGTTAAACCGAAATACATGATCTTCGGGATCCCAGAATTTCACAGCAGCACAAAGGAAGTCCCACTTGAGTTTGACATTCCTCAGAGCCTTAATTCCCTCTAGTTTGAAGGCTATAAAATTAATCTTGGTGCTAAAATCAAAGCTATGAACCCATCTGTTGATATCATGAATTATTGATTGCTAGCCATGGATGACTTTTGCTTGTGATTATTGGGTTAAGCTAACCTTTATGCAGAGAATTGTCACAGGAGAAATCATTATATAAGCTTCATCAATTCCTGATCAGGTTTGAAATAGGTTTCAGAGAGTTTGTAGCTAACTAGGAGAGTGTTGCATGATCATAAACAAAGTAAATATTTTTCAAAAAACGCAAAAACACGAAACGTGCATTGGAAGATCGTAAGGAGTCAGTCCACCATGGCGTGAGCATTGTAGTTTGGCCCAGTGCCATTCAGCACTCCAAAAGTGCTGAATGGCACTCCTCACGTGCCAAGTGGCACGCAGATCCTCCGTCATACACCCATGCAATTTCGCATTCTCAGAGCTTTTTTTTTTAGATCATTTGATACTCAAAAAGATTTTTTCTTTAGTCAAACTGGGGCACTCTGACGTGTCTAACTCACTTGTTTTTAAAAATCATCACATGCATCATTGTGTTCAAAAATTGATCAAATCAAGTTTTTTTAAGACTCATGGATTTATGTTCCAAATTAGAGGTGTTTGCCCATGTGTCATTCATTTTCAAAGAATCAACAAAATCATCATTATCTTTTCAAAAAAAAAAAAATCATCATTGTCAAGATCTCCAAAAATCAGGCATTCCTTTTTTTAAACTAGGGGCATTCGCCCATGGCTCATTTTTCTTAAATTTAAAAAAAAAAAAAAAAAAAAAACACACCATCATCATTTTTCTTAAATTAAAAAAAAAGGCTATCATAATTTTTCTAAAAAGAAAAAGAAAAAATTGTCATCACCAAGATTTTCCAAAAATCATGCATTCATTTTAAACTAGGGGCATTTAGCTCTGCATCATTCAATCAAGTGCAGATTCCAACAGAGCTAATCAAGATAAGTTTAAATTGATACTACAAGACCTCATCAGGTGAATTCTAAACTTATCTTAGTTAAAGCTTCTACATGATCCAAGGCAACTCCGTGGACAAAGCACTAAACATGGACATTAATACAAGATTGTCTAAGGAACACTTCCTTTTGTTTTGCATGAAAAATAAAAATACAAGTCATACATCATTGGGACTTTGAGTCCGCTTGCATGAGGATCTCCTTGATCCACCTCTAGAGGAGCCACCTTCAATATTTCCTTCTTGACTTGAGAAAAAGCAAGGATCGTATTGATAATTTTCAAGTTCAAGGCTCTTGATCCTTTCCTCTAAAGTTCTTCTGGTAGCATTAGCAACTTCCATTCTATGTGCCTAAAAAGTCAGCATAATCAAGTGTTAATTCCACCATCAAGCACAGTTCAAACAAAAGATACTTTGAAAGCAACATGGCATACCCAACTCGAATCATTGAGCACATATTGGGAGGATTGAGTGCGAGCCAATGATTGCAAGCCTCCAATCATCTGCATGTTTTCTTCCACAAGATCCACATCAACCTAAAGCATAAATTGGCTAGATTAAGAGCCATTCAATAAGTCAAGAAGAAATAAGGACAAAGAATTGAAAATTCAAGAACACACCGGATCAGGCAAAGGAACATTTGGAGTATGCTCTGACCTAGTCATAGGCATGGAGCTATATGTTCCATTAGGATTCATCACATTGTATTACCATGCCAGAAAATGAGGATAGGTCTCCAAAAAGGAACTAGAAGAGCTACCAACATGGTGAGGAGAGGGAATCTCTTCCTCTTCCTCTCCTTCAGAAGGTGGAGGCTAAAAATCCAACATGCAAGTTTTGTCACCAAGTAGAAATGTGGAAAAAGAATTTGCAAGATGAAGATTTGACTTTAGAAGGGAAGAGAAGTACTGTTCAGCCAACCAAGCAACCTTGTAGATGAGTTTGAATAAATTCTGAATAAGTTCCTGTTGTTCCTGGAATAATGCAGCCCGCATGGGCCTAAGCAATCTCTTCATCAGTTAGAGGACGAAATGAGATTGGCAGTTACTAATCTTTAATAGAACACTATCCATTGGGCTTTCCCTTGACCCTATATCCCAGGCTGATTGGACAACACCTTCGCACCGATCATCCTTAAGCCACATGGCTTCAAATCTAAAAGGCTTTTGAGGTCTATAGAACCTACTGTGTACATCATCCGAGCATAACCAAATCGGCTTATGGTCTGAAGAAAAGCCAGACAAGTGATGGAGCCTACTGAAGGGAACATAATCATCCACTCTACTGAAGCAATGGCACTGTCAAGCCTCACCCAAACCATTGATCCATTGAAATGTCTATTACACCATGTGAAGGGCAAACCCGTGAAACCCAGATCTTTTAATCCGCAAAAATCCAAACTATAAGTCACCTCTACTAAAGAATCCATTAATCCAGAATCAAGTGGTTACAAGTAGAAAGAATCTTACCCTAACTGACCTATCCCAAAGTACCTACCTACAGTAGAATCTACTAACCTATACTAATGTTTATGAAAAAAAAATACTAACCTATACCAATATCAACTCCAATACTCAATTGGACTTATTCTTGAAGTGACTTTTCCTTTTCAAGGATCCCAGTACTTGACTAGCATCATAATAATTGTTTATTCTTGTAGTTTGGCAAGGTTATTCAATCTATGCTTAAAGATCTAGAAGCAATTTGCACAAAACTCTAGGGTGCGTAAAAAGTTGCGACAACTCCTATTAAGTGTGTGTATCTTTTTGTGTCTTTTTGTACATCTGACAATTGTAAAATGTAGCTTTTATATGCTCTGGAACCCTGATACATGAAACCCTAGGAAGCCTTTTCATCATGGGCTGAAAACTGTTATTGGAATTCTAAATTTCTGAAGCTTGATAGAATGAGAGGCATCAAGAAGGTATCGAGATTCATTAAATCTTAATAGAATGACAAATATTGAGCAGGTATTAACGTCTGTAGTCTCAATTTTTCTTGAGCTATTCCTTGAGTGTTCTTTTGTCTTCAATAATACCACTTGTAAATTATTTTTAAGGTCTTCTTGAACACACTAGAAACTAAGACTCAATTACACATAAAGTGTGTTTGTCTAGGGATATGCCAATTCACAAATATGAATTTTACAATCTCTCCTTTGGCAATCTATAACAAACTCATAAGAGTACACTCAAACGACTAATGGATACACCGTTTTGACCTTCTTCAACCCTTTGGCCAGCCTAATTGTTAGGACATATGTGTTTCACTTGTTAGAACATATGTCATTCTTTTATGTAATTGACTAATCCTTTGACAAAACGCACTTTACTTGTAATTGAGTAGATTTAAGATGAGTTTTATGCTTCAAGAAACTGTGTTTCAAGATCTAGTGTTGAAGTCATCAAGTCTGTCTAGGAAACAAGCTGAAAAGCGCACATTCATTAAATCTTGACAGCTAGCATGTGTCGAGATTTAAAGAGCTGTTCCAATCCCGTGGCTCGACAGCATCTCGATACCTCTATCTATCGAGATTTAAGAAAAATAGATTCTGAGTTCTGTTTTGATTCCAATCCGTGGATGTGTCTTTGGACCTTCTTTCCTTCTAACCCTAGACATATAAAAGGATTATTTTAAGGGCCGTCAAAGGTACGCAAGTCTACAAGTATTGAGAAATCCTTGTTCAAGCAAATTGTGACTTGAGACAAAGTTTTTGCCCTAGTTCATCTCTCTTGTGAAGAAGTTGCTGTGTCTTTGCACCGTAGGGTTTTGTAACCGATCATCTTCTTAATCTTCATCGTGTGGATGAATTGAAGAACTTTGCAGCTAATAATCTTCTCTAGTTGGTGATTGAAGTCGCGTACTAGGATCCGCACAATTGGTTACTCACGTACTTGGGAGCCATGCATTGAAAGGAGAAATTGTCACTATAGAACCAATTGGGTATTGGGGTAAGGGTTTAACTGTAGGTTGGTAAGGTACTTGGGATTCCTTTACTTGTAACCGCTTGTTGTGATAATAGTGAAATTTCTGGAGTGGTGACCTTAAAATTTACACGGCAAAAACCCCTCCATTCGTAAACAAATCACCGTGTCATTTATTTTTCGCTGCATACCTTAGTCTAATTGGTGATTTGTTTGTGCTACCACGCAATTTGCATGTTAATTTGATTAATTAATAACTTGGCTAATTAATCAATTTAATTTATCACAAGTAGTCAATACGTTTTTGGCCTATCAAGTGGTATCAGAGCAGGCACACTCTGATTAGGGTTTAATCTTTGTGTGTGATCCATTGACCCCTGTTTGTTATGGATAGAGGTTAGTCTCTTATTATACCTCCATTGTTTGATGGTACTAACTATGCATACTAGAAAGTACGCGTGAGAGCTTTCTTGCAGTCTCTAGATGAGAAAGTATGGCAAGCTGTGGAGATAGGCTGGACGAAGCCTAAAGAAGCATCGACCGATTGGGATGAAGCTAAGATCAAGGCGGAAAACTTCAACAGCAGAGCATTAAATGCCTTATTCAATGCGGTCACTAATGAGGAGTTCAAGAAGATATCCTTCACTGAAACTGCTAAGGAAGCATGGACCATCCTCCAGACAACCTATAAGGAAACAAAGACTGTCAAAGATTTGAAGTTACAGAGGCTCACTACAAGCTTCAAAGAAATTAAGATGGAAGAAGATGAGTCGTTCGATGAGTTCTATGCCAAGCTCAAGGACATAGTGAACTCAGCCTTTAATCTTAGGGAAGCCATTCCTAAACCCAAGATTGTAAGGAAAGTGCTCAGATCTCTGCCTGAGAGATTTCATGCCAAGATCACAGCAATAGAGGAATCAAAAGATATTGACAAGATTCCTCTGACTGAGCTGGTTGGTAATCTGCAAACCTACGAGCTAGGGTTGACAAGAATTGGCAAGTCGGGTAAAGGCAAGAGCATGGCACTGAAGGCCAAGAGCAGTGAGACAGATGAGTCTTCAAACGATGAAGATTCTAAGATGAAATCCTACATCACCAAGCAATTTAAGAAATTCATGAAAAATGCCAATGGAAAAGGCTTCGACAAGGACTGTAGGCAATCCAGTTCTTCTCAATTCAAGAGCCAAGATAAAGGGAAGAAGGATGCTAGGGATGGCGGTCAGTACACTGTTCTCGCAGGACCTAAGTGTTTCGGGTGTCAAGGCTTCAGTCACATGAAACAATAGTGTCCCACATATCTCAAGAGCATTGGAAAGAGCAAGGCACTTACTGCTACTTTGAGCGACACTGAGCCTAAGGATGATTCTGACAATGAGGATGACAAAATTTTGAATGTCTTCACTGCCACTGTCAATCCTACTGAAGGAATTGTTGAAGATGTGGATGAAGAAGAGGAATTGGTGGAATCCAAGTTTGAAAAGATGGATGATCAAGATGATATCCATACAACCTATGAGAAACTGTACAAGCTTTCTGAGAAGCATGAGAAACTCTATAGGCTAGTCACCAAGAAGCTCAATGATGTGGAACTTGATCATGAATAGCTTTCCACTAAGTTTGATGAAGCTAATTAGTCTATTGGTGCACTAAGATTCGAGAACAATTTCTCGGTTGAAAAGACCAAGAAGCTTGAAATGGAGCTGGTTGAAGTTAGAGCTCAATTGGAGAGGACATCAAGTGTGAAGTTGGATGAGATGCTTAGCATTTAGAAATCTGCTTCTGATCGAACAGGATTGGGGTATGAATTCTCTTCCTCTAATATTGCTTCTGCTAGTATTACTGTTTTTGTTCCTCCTGCTAATAACCTTAATTTTGAGAACAAAGATGTTAAAACTGAATTAGCTAGTAAGAACCTAGACAAGGGTAAGTCCATCTTAGGAGCACCCCCTAAGCTTAAGAAAAAGGAAACTAAAAACCCTAGGGCTAAGAAGGCTAACTCTCAAAAGCCTAAACGGAAGAAGCAGCATCTCTGTCATCATTGTGGTATTACCGGTTATACTCAACCAAATTGCTATAAGTGGTTAGTCACTCAACAGAGCAATAGCATGATAGCATCTGGGAACCAGAATCAGCTTCAAACCTTTCTTACTCCTCTTATAGATCTTCTCAAAGCTCTCACGTTCCTTTCGAACTTGAACGGTTTCAATCCTTCCCCCTCATCACCGGCTCAAGGGTTTGCAAAAAGGAAAGGTTCTTCCAAGGTGTGGAATGAAAAGGGTTCCAAGTGATTTATTCACTTTTTCTCTCTCTCCCATTTTTTTTTTTTTTTTACTTGTGTGTGTTGCTTTATTGTTTTGAGTAGTCTAGATTTATGCATTGCTTTGCTTTGATTAAACATGTTTTTGTTTGTTTGCTTTTAGTTTTTGTTTTATTTTTTTTTTATAAAAATAAAAAAAAGGGAAAAATTGAAAAATACAAAAATAGTGTGTGTTTGTATACATTGGTTCTTGTGAACCTTAAAATGGTCTTTGAAACAGAGTTATCTAATTTTGTATCTCTTGTAGCTTAGATGAGCATCTCTATGCACAACTAAGCAAGTGAGCTTTATGGCTCTTTGTTTGTGATGAGTAAGGTTAAGAAATCTCATGTACTTAACACTCGTATCACTCTTTTTGACGGGTAGGACTAGAAAATCCTAAGAGAAAGGCATAAATAACCATCTCATCATTGTTACCTGCCAATCATAATATGACATCTGTATGCTTCGGAATAGCAAAAATGCAATATCAATGACATCTGTATGCTTCGGCATTGCAAAAGTGCAATGTCAAAAGCTTAACATAATTGGGTATTTCTTCTCTCTCCTTTGTATACCCATGCATGGTTTGCTTAATAAAAGAAAATATGCAAAGAAAATAAAAGCTAAAAGAACAAAAAGCTTTAAATATGATTGCAAGCGTGTTTTTTAGAAGACGTGGGAGTTATAGGATGTACCTCGAAGGTGATAGTCCCCATCAAACAGTTATGATTGTGTGTGAGTTAAAGTGATTTTCTCATATCTCAAATTGTCATAACATAGAGATACATATGCAATCTTGCGATGTTTTCACACACAACACGCAATATTCTTTGCTACTTTTGATATATGTGCAGGTACAATGTGATTTGGCCATCACAAGGTTTACATGTGTTGATGTATACTCACTAAATTGTCTTGACTTGTTTTTGAAATATAAAATCGGTTAGACTTGTTTAATGTGTGTGTGTGTGTGTGTGTGTGTGTGTGTTTTTAGGATCCATGTGCTTAAAATTGTTGTTAAGAGATGATTTTGAGAGTCTAATATGTTGATTGGATCATTGGTTGAGTTGCATGCGTGATTGCATTAATGTCTATGTTTTTCCCTTCTCGAAAAACTACTTTCAAAAGCTGGCTCGACACCTCCTCGATACCTGGCTGTCTGTCGAGCATCCTAGCTTTTGCTTATCACAATCTCAATAGCTTCTCGACACTTGGTGGATTGATCAAGCTTCTGTTCTTATGTCTTTGCTTTGTTCCTCGACACCTTCTCGATAGCTCCTTCTATCGACGATGTTTTTCTCGACACCTTCCTTGACAGATGTCTCGATAGCTCTGTCTTTTCACCTCCCAAACCTTTTTTCTCTTACTCCAAACCTCTACCCAAGGTTTCCTCAAGCTTTTTCAAGTTTTTCTTCACTTGGTAAGCTTCTAATCTTCTTCAATTACATGCATTTCATGTTTTGAAACCTAGTTTTTGGGGTTCTTGAAAATTTTTGGAGTTTTTCAAAATTGATGAGTAATTGTTGCAATTTTTGGGATGGGTTTTGTAGATTTGATCTTAAAAACTCCATGCATTGCATCACATTAGCATTCTAACAATATTCTCATGCACTTAGATGTGTGCAAACTGTTTGTGTGTTGGTAGGATTGGATTGGGCTAAGCCCATGATGCTTTTTATATTGTATGTCACATGTTCATGCATTTCCCATGCATACGTTCTCTCTTTCAATATACTTGTTATATTTGAATTGTTTTGGGACTTTTCTGAGTGTTTCTTTCTCCCCCTCTTCTCTTTATGTTTACGTTAGTAGTGTCTATGGCACCAAAACGTAAGTCGGTTCCATCCCAGAACCCTCTACGTTCTAAGGGCTCTTCGCCTTCTGATCCTACTCCCCTTTCTGTTCGGTTCCGTGATGAGAAAGCCCATCAAGACTTCTCAGAGAACTTTTCTAAACGAGGTGTTCATTCGGAACACTAAGTTGTTTTGGCGGACTTCGCTAACACTGACCTTCCCGATGTCTTTCACAAACGGGAATGGGAGTCACTGTGTGACGTCCCGGTCACATGTCCATCCGTGCTGATCTAGGAGTTTTACTCCAACATGCATGGATTTGATTCTTCAGTACCTCTCTTTCATACTTGCATTCGAGGTACGCGCATAGTAGTCATTCCGGAGTTGGTATCCGATGTGCTTCATGTTCCAAGGGTTGCGCATCCTGATTACCCCGGTTGCGAGCGTCTACGGACTGTGTCCAAAGACGAGATGATCTCAACCTTCTGTGAGCGCCCTTCTAATTGCAATGAGCACCAGTTTACATCATGTCGACCTTTTGCTAAAGGTCCTCGATTCTTGAACATGATTATGACTTTTGTGTTGTATCCTTTCTCTCGCTACAACTCTATCATAGAGCCTCGTGCTCGTTTTCTGTTGTCTCTTCTTGAGGATCTTACCATTGAATTTCCTTCACATTTTATCTTCTCTATCATAGATGTGTATAAGGATTCGACTACCCGTGATAAGCTCATCTTTCCTTCCGCTATCACGTGGATTTTACGCCATTTTTCCATCACTTTTCCTGTCTCCGACCCTTTAAAATAGCAACCATGACTTTTCCTGTCTCCGACCCTTTTCATGTCATGGTTGCTATAGACGCCGCTACCGTAAAATGTAGTGAGGCGCAGTTTAGGTCACGACAGATGGATTTAGCAGCTCTTTCCTCCTGTTCAGCTCCATCTAGATCTGCTCGAGCCTCATCCGCTCCCTCCTCTTCTACGAGCGATGTGTCACTAGGAGACATCATGGCGTAGCTTCAGCGCATGAATGCTCGCCTCGATACGCTCTCTACAGAGTTGTATCAGGTGAATGTTCGTGTTGGTCGCATTGCTCGATGACAGGCGACTATGGGTGGTTTTGCTCTTGAGGCTTCTCCTCCACTACCTCCTATGGCTTCTGCGTTTGAGGATGATGATGGTGATGACGATGATGCTTTGGATGATGATGATGGAGATGCTAGCTCTACCGATAAGATGTCTACTTGACACTCTCTACCCTTTATCACTCGTGACAAAATGGGGGAGTAGTTTTGGGCTATGAGAGTAGTCATACTTAGGAGGAGAGCTGGTATAAGGACATTTTTGATAGGGAGAGTGTTGTTGTTTGAGGGATGCAGTGAGGATTACTTGTATCTTTTTCTTTTATCTACTTTAGATACATTTTCTTCTTGTACCTAGGTCTTGTGACCATGTTTACATACATTGTGCTTATTTTTGATATATATGTGATGATGTATGTTTCTTCACCTATTTTTACATGTGTTGTTTATTTTCTCTCTCTATACCCGTGTTTCTTTATTTGTATGCAATCTATTATTTCTGTTTCACACTAAGATGCCTTGATGAGTTTTGTTTAAAGTGTTTCAAAAATACAGGTTGTCAAAGTCTATTTGCCATAAACTCTCTTCTTGCAAAGTTTTTTAAGAGTTTGTGTTAAAATAGATTTTATTGTATTCAACAAGTGAATATGAGTTGAGTGATTTATGACTTCTCTCATATGTTCATTTGTTGGTTACGATTTTGTCACGGATTGCCAAAGAAGGAGATTGTTAGGACATATGTGTTTCACTTGTTTAGAACATATGTCATTCTTTTATGTAATTGGCTAATCCTTTGACAAAACGCACTTTACTTGTAATTGGGTAGATTTAGGATGAGTTTTATGCTTCAAGAAATTGTGTTTCAAGATCAAGTGTTGAAGTCATCAAGTCTGTCCAAGAAACAAGCTGAAAAGCGTACATTCATTAAATCTTGACAACTAGCATGTGTCGAGGTTTAAAGAGCTGTTCCAGCCCCTTGGCTCGGTAGCTGCTCGACAGTATCTCGATACCTCTATCTATCAAGATTTAAGAAAAACAGATTTTGAGTTATGTTTTGATTCCAATCTGTGGATGTATCTTTGGGCCTTCTTTCCTTCTAACCCTAGACATATAAAATGATTATTTTAAGGGCCGTCAAAGGTACGCAAGTTGCACAAACATTGAGAAATCCTTATTCAAGCAAATTGTGACTTGAGACAAAGTTCTTGCCCTAGTTCATCTCTCTTGTGAAGAAACTGCTGTATCTTTGCACCGTAGGGTTTTGTAGTCGAGCATCTTCTTGATCTTCATCATGTGGATGAATTGAATAATTTTGCAACCAACAATCTTCTCTAGTTGGTGATTGAAGTCGCATACTAGGATCCGTGCAATTGGTTAGTCACGTACTTGGGAACCGTGCATTGAAAGGAGAAATTGTCACTACAGAACAAGTCCAATTGGCTATTGAGGTAAGGGTTCAACTTGGTAAGGTACTTGAAATTCTTTTACTTGTAACCGCTTGTTGTGATAATAGTGGAATCTAGGGAGTGGTGACCTTAAAATCACCCGGTGGGGTTTTTGTCGTGTAGGTTTTTCACATTCGTAAACAAATTACCGTATCATTTATTTTCCGCTACATACTATAGTCTAATTAGTGATTTATTTGTGCTACCACATAATTTACATATTAATTTGATTAATTAATAACTTAACTAATTAATCAACTTAATTTATCACAAAGAGTCAATACATTTTTGACCTATCACCAGCAACCCCTTTCAGTCTCCATGGCCAAAAAAGTCACGTAAGCCGACTTGGCATACTGCCAAACCTAACACTAGCAGCTGGAATAATTGGCTCAGGAGCCATGTCAATGTCACGTGGAGTAGTAACTAGTAAGTCAACATCTTAATTGCACCAGAATTTTTCATAAATATTGTTTTGATGCTTTGTGACGAGGGGTGCTTTATAAAAGCGTCATAGAGCCATTTAGGTGCATAAGTGTTGGCTACGTGTTATTGTGAGCAACAATGAGATTTTACTTAAGGAGGTCCTAGTTGTTTGACACATATGATATCTATGTCGCGAAAACCCAAACGCCATGATTGTGTTCTCTCTCTCTCTCTCTCCATTGCTGCTTAAATAAGCCTACCGCCTGAATTTCCACAAAACGTCAGTTTTCGCCAAAATTAAGATGGATTCTTTTCTACGTTGCTGGACGACTATGTAATTGATCACTCCTTCTTGAGAACTCTTCGAGTTTGGCATACTAGCATTTTTGGAAGTCTTTTTTGTTAAAGAATAAAGATAAGTTAAAAGATTTATATATATATATATTTTAAAAAGGTTATCTTATATATTAAAAAATATAAAATATGTTCGACTATTTATTTATTTCGTGAAAAGTGAGATAAAAAAATGAAATTAACAAAAAAAAATTAAAAGCTAAAAAAAAGAAATTAATAAAAAATTAATAAAGTGCTTAGGATTGAAAACGAGTAAGACTATTTATAACAATCAATAGACTGCATGTATAGATTTAATATATATTTTCTTTTCATAAAAAACTGAAACATATTCATGAGGATTAACTAATATGAAATTCATCATCATTCTACTAAATTTTGTTGTGCAATCATGGTCCCATCAGCAGAGCAGGGGTTATGTTAGGGAGCAAAAGTGAAAATGCTTAAAGTGTTAACAATTTGAGTGATACTAAATTCATATATATCCTATGATACTAAAATTTAGAATGCATGGATGAAGAATAAAATGGAGTACAACAAAGGATATATTGAAAAACAAAGAATAAATTGAAACATATTAAAACTATAAATGATTGGGGTGCACAAAAAAATTATATATAAAATATTAGCATATTTATATAGAAAATGATAAAATTGTTGTCATTAGGTTCGGATGTGGTTTCCAATATAGGTGGGGTCGCCAAGCATTCTCCTAGCTAGAGATCTTGGCCTAGAAGCCTTGTCAATTGACTTTTTATCTACTTAATGTGCAGTACTCGACAATGAGGAATTTTTAATTGAATAGAATCTTCAATGATTAATGCCCTGATGATTAGAATGGGGAGGCAATTCAAAATTAAAACCCAGTCTTTCGACTCTTTCCTGTTCGTTCATAAAAATTCAAAATCTGCTGTTCCTTGAATAACTGTCTCACTGCCATTTAAACTAAATTATGGACAAGGTTTTTTAGTGATGACCATTTCCTGTCAATTTCTCTTTTACATAGTGAATAATAATGTACCTTCCCTTTAACATTGTGAATGCTCTTGTTAAAGCAGGAAAGAATGTTCTACCATAGATGAATTGAAAGCTTACCAATAAAGAAGCATCTAACTTAAATTTAGATGCTAAGATGTTATGCTCTTCAACTACACGCAATAGTGAATGTAATTAATTTGATTCCTGTACACATAAAATAATGGTACTCACAATTCTTGCGGTTATAAACAAAATTTTCCAATTGGGAGAACGGGTAGGTAAAAAAATTTTTTTTTTTTTTTTTTTGAGTTTTAACGTATGACGCCTACTCTGAATGTTTATTATTTATCATTAGATCAAGAGACACCAATATTTTTTTTGTTATAACTAAGTATTGAACCTTAAATCTCTTATTTGACTACAAAATATTTTACCAATTAAGTTAATTAAAACATACTGTAGGGGTATTGGGCCCAGTAATTTATAATGGATGGCCCAACAAGGTCTTTTGGGCTAGAAACCCAAATCCGAAAACATCAAAATGATCGTGGAGTATTTAAGTGTCCCATACCGTCCGAGGAGTAGATTTGTCCTCGGAATGTTAAGCCGAGAATACACAGTATACGTGGGGGACAGTAGAAAGAGCGGTGGAATGTCTAAAGTAAAGCTGCTACCACCACCCATATAGTAAAGACCCTGTAATTGATACGCTGACAGTATAGATGGAAGGATGGGACCTGAGCATAGAGCTTGGAACTTGGTCCCAAATCCCAGCGGGCTTTAGGGAAGAATGGATGGGACAAGTATCCAAAAATCAGGGTCGCAGCCATAAAGTGGAAGATGATGAAGAGAAGAGGAGGAGTATAAATAGGAGGGAAGGCATACGAAGAAGTGAGGGGCTTTTTGAGAAAGAAAAAGTATATGATAATCAATATTTGTATCCAAACTTGAGAAATACTATTAGAAACTATCCTCGAAAACAGTCCGAGGAGGAATTCTCAATCTTACTTTTTGCAAACGATTCTTTGTTTTGTTCCATTGGGCCCAAAGCCCGTTCTTTTTGTGATTGTCTAAGCCATCCTTGAAATCTAAATTACAAACCCATCCTCTACAAATTCATTGTGAAGAAAGGCCTTTCAAGCCCATTTTCCTCCCAGTCGTGGTTTGGGAATTTGAATTGTGTCCTTACAATTGGCGCCGTCTGTGGGAATTTAGTCTTTAAGGAAGTTTAGGACATCATGGTAGGATCAAGACCACAACGCAGTGCGGAGTCCGTGGGCTCTCAGCGTGAGGATCACTCCTTGCATCCTGATCATGGAGAGAACCGAGAGGGAAGTGTACATACTACACATACCATCAGAAGTGCAAGTCATTCGCAAGGAGGAAGCAAAGCTCCTTATGAAAGAAATGCCAGAGCCATGCAGAAGGAGATTGACGGCCTAAAGAGGAAATTGCGCCACGAAAGGCGAAGGAGAACTCCTCCGGTCTCTGACCCCTCTTCGGAAGGATCCGAGGATGACAATTACGGGCGGAGATCCAGAACTCCCCCAGGTGAATATGTCTCTTCCGAGGAAGACAATCTGCATGGGAGGCATGGCAGAGACTACCCCCTAGGGGCTTAGGAAATGACGCAATGGGAAGAGCGTTACACCAAATCTCCAGGTCACCCTTCGCGCGCAGATTGGAAGAAGGGAGGTTACCTCGGCGCTTCACACAACCGGCCTTCACTATTTACAATGGTCGGACGGATCCTGTGGAGCACGTAAGCCATTTCAGTCAGAGAATGGCAGTGCATTCCAGGAATGAAACTTTGTTATGCAAGATTTTTCCTTCTAGCCTAGGGCCCGTAGCCATGAGATGGTTTGACGGCTTAAGGGCAAGCTCCATTGATTCTTTCAAAGAGCTTACTAGGGCATTTGGTTCTCGCTTCATCACGTGCAGTAGAGTTCCTCGTCCATTGGATTCTTTATTATCTATGGCCATGAGGGAAGGGGAAACCCTGAAAACATATTCGGACCGGTATTGGGAAATGTTCAACGAAATTGACGGAGACTTTGACGATGTAGCAATAAGGACCTTCAAGGTCGGCCTACCAACGGAGCATGACTTGAGGAAATCCTTAACGAAGAAACCTGTCAGAAGCGTACGTTGACTGATGGATCGCATCGACGAGTACAAAAGGGTTGAGGAAGATCAGCAGCAGGGGAAAGGCAAGGCGAAGGTTATCCCACAAGAAAGGAGGGATTTCAGGTCGGACCGATACAACAACAATAGGCCTACGCGGGATTTTTCCAGGCAGGCTGGTCACATACCCCCACAAGTGGTCAACACTGTCTTCAGGGAGCCGGTGCAGCAGCTGTTGGAGAAAATAAGGCATGAGCCTTTTTTCAAATGGCCGAATAAAATGGCAGGGGACCCTTTGAGACGCAACCAAAATCTCCACTGCCATTATCACCAGGAGAGAGGTCATACCACCGAGGACTGTCGCACTTTGTGGAATCATCTAGAACAATTGGTTAAGGAGGGAAAGCTGAAGCAGTTTCTGTACCAACCCAACGGGCGAGGAAACCAATCAGGAGTGGCAAACCACGACGGTCCTTCATCCAGACCTCCTCTAGGTACGATCAATGTCATTTTTGCAGCACCTGGTAGGACTGGCTCAGCTCCTTTCAGGGTAATGTCAGTTGCTCGAACATTGGCCGAGGAGTCACGGCATCAGCCGAAGAGGATTAAGGCAAGTATCCTGCCAGTCCTAAGTTTCTCTGAAGAGGACAAGATAGGGACCATCCAGCCTCATGATGATGCCTTAGTGGTTACCCTCAGAATAGGGAACTATGATGTAAAGAGGGTAATGGTTGATCAAGGTAGTGGTGCAGATATCATGTACCCTGACCTATTTAGAGGCTTGAAGTTAAGAGTTGAAGATCTTATGCCATATGACTCACCCTTGATAAGCTTCGAAGGGAGAGCTGTCGTTCCAAAGGGACAGATTAGACTGCCTGTGCAATCAGGTCCGGAGGTGGTAGACGTAGATTTCATCGTGGTCGATGCTTATTCTCCCTATACGGCTATTGTGGCGAGACCTTGGCTGCATGCGTTAGGGGCTGTTTCCTCAACCTTGCATGTCAAAATCAAATTTCATTCTGGAGACCAGGTGGTGGAGTTACTTGGGAGTCAGTCTGTGGCTCGACAGTGTGTCACGGCTGCAATTCTGCGTCGACCAGAACCAGACTCCCCGTCCTCGGCTAACGGTGAAGCATAGCAATCAAAGTCTCTTCCCATAGCCGAGGTAGATGAGGCAGTATGTGAAGAATTGGAGAAAATTATCATAGACAATGATCCTGAAAAGTTCTTCCAGGTTGGAGTTCAATTGCCACAGGAAGAGAAGACAGAGCTTATTTTATTTTTAAAGAAAAATATGGATGTGTTCGCTTGGAACGCATATGAGGCCCCTGGGGTTGATCCGAACTTCATATGTCATCATTTAAGGGTCAATCCAACTGTAGTGCCGAGGAGGCAACCACCTCGGAGGTCCTCAAAAGAACATTCCGAAGCCGTAAAAGAGGAAGTGCTCAAACTCAAAGCGGCAGGGGCTATCAAAGAAGTGTTTTATCCTGAATGGTTAGCCCATACGGTGGTGGTGAAAAAGAAGAATGGGAAGTGGAGAGTTTGTGTAGACTTCACAGATTTAAACAAACCTTGCCCAAAGGACTCATTCCCGATGCCTCGGATTGATCAATTGGTTGACGCTACTGTTGGACATCCTCGGATGAGTTTTCTTGATGCTTTCCAAGGTTATCACCAGATACCTTTAGCCGTTGAGGACCAGGAGAAGACTGCATTCGTCACTCCTACGGGAAATTATCATTATAAGGTAATGCCTTTTGGTTTGAAAAACGCAGGGGCTACCTACCAAAGGATGATGACGAGGATGTTTGAGGTACAGCTAGGAAAAACTATTGAGGTATACGTGGACGATATGGTGGTAAAGAGTAAAGAAGTTTCTGCACATCTGGAAGATCTGAGCAACACTTTTCAGAAGCTAAGAGAGTATAAATTGCGGCTCAATGCCTCTAAATGCTCTTTCGGTGTGGGGTCGGGCAAGTTTCTAGGATATATGGTGACTCACCGGGGAATTGAAGTGAATCCTGCTCAGGTTAAGGCAATAAACAGCTTACACCCACCTCGGAATCCTAAAGAAGTGCAAAGGCTAACAGGCATGACTGCTGCTCTCAACCGATTTATATCTCGGTCCGCGGACAGATGCAGGTCTTTCTTTCAATTATTAAATAAATGGAAGGGTTTTGAATGGACCGAGGAGTGGGTGGTGTCTTTCCAACAGCTAAATGAAAATCTCTCCCGACCACCAGTGATGTCTCGACCGAGAAGTTGATGAAATTCTGTTTGCATATATTGCGGTGGCTAACCATGCTGTTAGTTTGGTTCTTATCCGAGATGACAATAACATCCAGAGACCGGTTTATTAGGTAAGCAAATCTCTGCATGAGGCCGAGCTGAGTTATTTGCCACTGGAGAAAGCTATCTTGGCGGTGGTACATGCTACACGAAGACTTCCCCATTACTTCCAGTCTCATACGGTTGTTGTTCTTACACAACTCCCTCTTAAATCAATTCTGCGAAGTGCAGATTATATGGGAAGAATTGCCAAATGGGGAACTGTCCTAGGAGCTTTCGATATCAAGTATATGCCCCGCACCTCTATCAAGGGACAGGTCATCGCGGACCTTGTGGCGGAATTTGCTGAGCCTTCGTTGGAAGACTATCAAGAAGGCATGGGTAAAAAATCAGTAGGCATGATTTCGTGTGAAGGGCCTCCATTATGGAAAGTCCATGTTGATGGAGCAGCAAATCAGAGGGGATCAGGTATCGGACTAGTTTTGATATCCCCAGAGGGAATTACTTTTGAGAAATCTTTGAGATTGGGATTCTCGGCCACCAACAACGAAGCAGAGTATGAAGCCATCCTCGCAGGGATGAACATGGTTCATAAAATGGGAGGAAAGACGGTGCAGATGTTCTCGGATTCACTATTGGTGGTAGGCCAAGTAGAAGGCAAGCTAGAAGCAAGGGATTCCAGAATGCGAGAATACCTAACCCAGGTCAGGTATATGCAATCTAAATTTGAGTCTTTTCTACTATTGCATGTATCCAGATGTGGCAATACCCATGCCGACTCATTAGCCACGCTCGCGACGTCCTCGGCATAAAGTCTACCACGAGTTATCCTCATTGAAGATCTGTTGAAACCCACTGGGACGAATGGTAACTCCACTCAAATTCTTCAAATTAGGACAGGGCCTAGTTGGATGGATCAAATAGTAACATTTCTCAGAAATGACATCCTGCCTGGAGAAAAAGCTGAAGCAGATAAAGTTCGCAGGAAAGCCACTCGTTTCTGGTTATCCGAGGACCAAAAATTGTACAAACGTTCCTTTTCAGGACCATATTTGCTATGCATACACCCCGAGGCAACGGAGCTACTTTTGGAAGAGTTACACGAAGGGATTTGCGGAAGTCACACAGGAGGAAGGTCTTTAGCTCACAGGGCCCTTACTCAGGGCTATTGGTGGCCAAATATGCAGAGAGAAGCGCAAGATTATGCAAAGAAATGTGACCAATGTCAAAGGTTCGCTCCAAATATACATCAACCAGGTGGAATCCTGAATCCTCTATCTAGCCCATGGCCTTTTGCCCAATGGGGCTTGGACATTGTTGGACCCTTCCCCAAAGCAACGGGAAACAGACGGTGGCTTCTCGTGGGAACAGATTACTTCACCAAATGGGTTGAAGCTGAGCCATTATCAAACATCAGAGACACGGAAGCAAAAAAGTTTGTATGGAAGAATATCGTTACCAGGTTCGGCATTCCTCATACTCTCATTTCAGATAACAGTTTACAATTTGATAGCAAAGCCTTTCGAAAATACTGCTGTGATCTTGGCATTACGAATAGATATTCCACTCCGGCTTATCCCCAAGGAAATGGGCAAGCCGAGGCTGTCAACAAAGTAATAGTGAGCGGACTCAAAAAGAGGTTGGGTGATGCCAAGGGGAGGTGGGTGGAAGAACTGCCACATGTCTTGTGGACGTATAGAACTACACCACGAAGATCCACAGGTGAAACACCCTTCGCCATGACTTATGGAGCCGAGGCAGTAATCCCCTTAGAAACTGGGTTCCCAACCCTGAAGAAAAGCTCCTTTATTCCAGATAGCAATGATGATCTATTAATGAGAAACTTAGACTTAGTTGAGGAACGGCGAGAAAGCGCCATGGTTCAACTAGCTTATTATCAACATAAGCTCAAGCAGGGGTATGATTCTCATGTGAAACTTCGACCTCTTGGACCAGGTGACTTAGTATTAAGGAAAGTTTTGGGCACGATGAAGAATCCTGCGTGGGGAAAATTGGGGCCCAACTGGGAAGGACCTTATCGTATTACTTCGGTAGCAGGAATAGGGGCCTACAATCTGGAAGATTTGGACGAAAATGTTGTACAACGTCCCTGGAATGTAAATAATCTACGAAGGTACTATTACTAAATAAAAGGCACTTCGGCCGTTCTTTGTTGTAAACTACATTATATTCGTTATCTTCAATCGTCTAAGTATCAAGCTGAAACTTGGTATGCCTGGATCCTCGGACCACATACCTCGTCTAAATTGATATTCTTTACTAAGTGTTAAACAGAACCTAAGTTACGTCTGGTCCTCGGATCATCTACTTTGGGAAAATTAACATTTTAAATTTATTCGTCTAAGTATCAAACTGAAACTTGGTATGCCTGGATCCTCGGACCACATACCTCGTCTAAATTGATATTCTTTACTAAGTGTTAAACAGAACCTAAGTTATGTCTGGTCCTCGGATCATCTACTTTGGGAAAATTAACATTTTAAATTTATTCGTCTAAGTATCAAGCTGAAACTTGGTATGCCTGAATCCTCGGACCACATACCTCGTCTAAATTGATATTCTTTACTAAGTGTTAAACAGAACCTAAGTTACGTCTGGTCCTCGGATCATCTACTTTGGGAAAATTAACACTTTAAATTTATTCGTCTAAGTATCAAGCTGAAACTTGGTATGCCTGGATCCTCGGACCACATACCTCGTCTAAATTGATATTCTTTACTAAGTGTTAAATAGAACCTAAGTTACGTCTGGTCCTCGGATCATCTACTTTGGGAAAATTAACACTTTAAATTTATTCGTCTAAGTATCAAGCTGAAACTTGGTATGCCTGGATCCTCGGACCACATACCTCGTCTAAATTGATATTCTTTACTAAGTGTTAAACAGAACCTAAGTTACGTCTGGTCCTCGGATCATCTACTTTGGGAAAATTAACACTTTAAATTTATTCGTCTAAGTATCAAGCTGAAACTTGGTATGCCTGGATCCTCGGACCACATACCTCGTCTAAATTGATATTCTTTACTAAGTGTTAAACAGAACCTAAATTACGTCTGGTCCTCGGATCATCTACTTTGGGAAAATTAACATTTTAAATTTATTCGTCTAAGTATCAAGCTGAAACTTGGTATGCCTGAATCCTCGGACCACATACCTCGTCTAAATTGATATTCTTTACTAAGTGTTAAACAGAACCTAAGTTACGTCTGGTCCTCGGATCATCTACTTTGGGAAAATTAACACTTTAAATTTATTCGTCTAAGTATCAAGCTGAAACTTGGTATGCCTGGATCCTCGGACCACATACCTCATCTAAATTGATATTCTTTACTAAGTGTTAAACAGAACCTAAGTTACGTCTGGTCCTCGGATCATCTACTTTGGGAAAATTAACATTTTAAATTTATTCGTCTAAGTATCAAGTTGAAACTTGGTATGCCTGGATCCTCGGACCACATACCTCGTCTAAATTGATATTCTTTACTAAGTGTTAAACAGAACCTAAGTTACGTCTGATCCTCGGATCATCTACTTTGGGAAAATTAACATTTTAAATTTATTCGTCTAAGTATCAAGCTAAAACTTGGTATGCCTGGATCCTCGGACCACATACCTCGTCTAAATTGATATTCTTTACTAAGTGTTAAACAAAACCTAAGTTACGTCTGGTCCTCGGATCATCTACTTTGGGAAAATTAACACTTTAAATTTATTCGTCTAAGTATCAAGCTGAAACTTGGTATGCCTGGATCCTCGGACCACATACCTCGTCTAAATTGATACTCTTTACTAAGTGTTAAACAGAACCTAAGTTACGTCTGGTCCTCGGATCATCTACTTTGGGAAAATTAACATTTTAAATTTACTCGTCTAAATTGATACTTTTTACTAAGTGTTAGACAGAACCCAAGTTATGCCTGGATCCTCGGATCATCTACTTTGGGAAAATTAACATTTCGAATTTATTTATCTAAATACCAAGCTGAAGCTTGGTATGCCTGGATCCTCGGATCATTTACTTGGGAAAAATTAATACATCAGATATTTGCATAGACCATATACCTTATCTTTACATAGTTCAAACTAGAGATCCAAAACGAAGAAACAAATACTCAAAATGCATCACTTAATGCAGTTCTCGGCATAATTAAGCCTTCCTGGAGTATCAATTTCAATTCAAGCTGTTGTTAATAACTTTAGTAAAAGACAAAGAGATGATATTTATGGAATGATATGATCAGAACAGAGCAAAAAGTAAGAATCATCCAAACAAGTAAAACAAACATTCGTACTTATATTAAATTCAAAGTAAGTACTTTTTCAATCACATTTAGAAATTACACTTAGAGATAAAACAAAATAAAAAATAAAAAAAAAGGGAAGGAAGACAGCAGGCATTCATTGTTTCAGCTTGATCTTCAGAGGGCCTTTGGGGTCTTTAGGAGATGGAAGTTGGACCGAGGACTCAACGGCAATTCCTTTGCCTTTGGGATCATCTGTCAAGGGTATTGGATTAGCTTGATCACCCAACTCATCCTTCGAAGATACCTGAAGGTCACTTGAGGGCTGTACGCCTTCAAGCGCCTTTTCTTGTACTGGATCAGCTTGCTTAGAAGCATCTTCAGGAAGAGTTGAATCCTCAACCAAATCAGCCCCCTTATCCTCAGATGATCCCTGGGCAACTTCTTGGGCAACTTTAGGAATGGAAGAAGCGCGAATTGCGGGAGGATAGTAGACACTCTCTGCTTTCCAAAGAGTGGAAGAGGCATCAACCCCAGCTTGGGAAAGTGCCTCATTCCACACTTGGAGGCAGTAATGCCTACATACCTCGGGAACCTGAGCCTTGAAGGTTTCGGTGACCTCCTTCACGCCTATATCATAACCGTCTTGTTCGGCTTGGTCCCTTGAGATCTCGGCCTCTTCTTTTGCTTTCTCGGCCTTTTTCTTCTCCTCAATGGCTTCCTCTTTGCCCTTGATGGCTTCCTCTTTGGCCTTCTCACACTCGTTCAGATCTCTCTTGAGATCCTCTACGAGCCTTCGTGCTGTTAAGAGGTTGTTGTCGGCTTCACGGAGCTTTAGGCGCTGATCCTCGGCTTGATTAGTCGTAGTCTTCAGATCAGCCTCCAAGCCTGCCTTATCACTCTCTGCCTTGGCCAACTTTGCTGTGACCTCCTGCAGTTTCTTCTTATGAAGGTCCGAGATCTTTTGGGCGGTTTCACGCCTGGATTCCTCGGCCCTCAAAGATTTATAGGAGTTGATGGCAATCTCTTCTGCCCTATGGGCAGATTGGACGGCCTACGAACAAAACATATAAAAATCAGACATATATATATAGGAAATAAAAACAAAGGCCAAGATTTTAGAGAAAGAAAACTTACCATTGCAAGCTCCTTCTTCAAAGTCATGAAGACGGTATGGTCCCTTTTCTTTCTCAGCTCAACCATATCCTCGGGGAGTAACAGCGCCTGCTCCAAAGCATCCGCGACGCATGCAGCTGTCCCTTCATCGGAATTCCTAATGGACGCATCCACAGCAATGGCCTCGTCATCCATAGACATATCAGGGAGCCATAAAGGGGCGCGCACGGCCACCTGTTGGTCAGTTCTTCTCTCCGACCTAGTCTGTATAGTGCGGGCCTGCTTTGCACCCTTTTCCACCTCGGGCTCCTTGGAAACAGAGCCCTTCCCTGCCTCCACCACTTCCTTTCCTTTCGGCTGATCCCTTTTTCTTTTGAGATCAGCTATGTTGGTGCGTTGGGTTTGGGAGGATGGGGGAGGAGGAGGAAGCCTAGCTTCAGGGCCTTTGTCAGCACCCTTTTCTTGAGTCCGAGGACGCACCTCTTTTGGTGGTTCTTGGACTCGGGGGGCCTTATCAGTGCCCTCAAGGACATCCTTTAGACTGGGCTTAGTCTTTCGTTGAATGCCCATAGTGTCAAGTTCTTCAGTAGTAGCCTTTAAGATATGGGTAGAGGTGCCGAGGATGGAAGTTGAATCTTCAGGAGAGTAGGGTTGATTAAAAACCTCAAACTCGTCCTCGGAATCTGATACCTCAACTATTTCTTCTTCTTCTTCCTTTACAGTGGAGTGAGAAGGCGCGGCTTCACCAAATGTTAATTTTGTGGAGAAAGGAACTGTGGGGATCCCAACCGGAACGAATTGTGGTGGTTGGATTGGTTGGGTGACCAAGGTGCCTTGAGGAATGGCAGTCCCCTCCGGTAGCAAAAAACCCTCAACAGCAACACTGATCCGAGGAAGACGAGGATCGTGGGCTTTGATCACGCACTTCGGCGCCTGAAAAGCTTTGGATATTGGAGTGTAGCCGAGGATCAGATGAGCTGCTCGGAGTTGACCGTCAGTATGCACAAAAACCTTAGCTTGTAGGATCCTATCCAACCGTCCGAAGTCAACGAGATTGGGATGACGATCCGCGGCGTGTGGATCTGTAGAGTTGTCCAAGTAAAAGAGGGTAAGAATAAGTAAAAAGACAGAGGATAATAGTATGTAAAAGAAATTTCACCTGGAGTCCCTTCCCTTGTCGGACAGGGGAGGCCGTCGTGCCAATTTCCTGATATGATCAGGAAGTCGTTTTTTAGGCCCTTATTTGATTCAGGCAGACATTGAATTAGCTTAACCTCTGGGTATCTAGATTTTAGGTAATACTCATCTTTTTTGCTTAAGTAATGGAGGTTGTAAACCCAGTTCACGTCGTGGTGAGTGAGCCCTAAGTTCATCTTCTCATTTAAGGCATCTATGGAACCTAGGATCCTAAAGACATTTGGGGCGCACTGGGTGGGAGCTAATCTAAAAGCCCTAAGATAATCCCTAGTCACGGTTCCCATGGGGATTTTCATTCCCCCTTCGATGAACGCAATCATCGGGATTACGACTTCCCCCGTTTTTCTTTTTGTATAATACTCTTCCTCGTTACAGTACCTAATGGATACATCCGAGGGAATTTTGTACTTAACCTTAAACTGCTCTATTTTTTCGTTTGAATCTACCAGGGACGCAAACCTACCCATTCTTTTTTGAAAAAGGGGGGGGGGTGGGAAGAAAACTAACTACGCCGAGGATGAAAGACACAGTGAAAAAGAGAAGACGGGAAGGAAAAGAAACAAAAGAAACAAAAAGCTGATAAGGAGGGGAAAGAGTATTGCAGAACTTACTTTTAAAAAAAGAAGAAAGCACGTCACCTCGGACAGAGTACTTGATAGAAAGAGAGAGTACGGGGAGATGGAAAGTGTGGCAGGTACGTTATCAGGTTTCTGTACTGTGAAGAAGTTTGAAGAAAATTAGTATTTATATGTCAAAAGGTGTTTTGAAGTGGACGAATTCCCGCCTCAACACAGGAATCGCTCTCGACCGTTGGATATGTGTCATATCAATGAAACGTGGGGGACATAGAAGCGCCAATAATAAATTCGGGGGCGTTTCGCATACCGAAGCATCGGGAACATGCGATGGGTAATTCAGAAGTTATTTCCGTTAGTAATATTCCAGGATTCTACAGGGTGAAAAGGTCTTTTAAATCGAGATCCTATTTTCCTCCCGAGGTGAAAGAAAAATAAAGAATCTCGAGGGGCTATTGTAGGGGTATTGGGCCCAGTAATTTATAATGGACGGCCCAACAAGGTCTTTTGGGCTAGAAACCCAAATCCGAAAACATCAAAATGATCGTGGAGTATTTAAGTGTCCCATACCGTCCGAGGAGTAGATTTGTCCTCGGAATGTTAAGCCGAGGATACACAGTATACGTGGGGGACAGTAGAAAGAGCGGTGGAATGTCTAAAGTAAAGCTGCTACCACCGCCCATATATTAAAGACCCTGTAATTGATACGCTGACAGTATAGATGGAAGGATGGGACCTGAGCATAGAGCTTGGAACTTGGTCCCAAATCCCAGCGGGCTTTAGGGAAGAATGGATGGGACAAGTATCCAAAAATCAGGGTCGCAGCCATAAAGTGGAAGATGATGAAGAGAAGAGGAGGAGTATAAATAGGAGGGAAGGCATACGAAGAAGTGAGGGGCTTTTTGAGAAAGAAAAAGTATATGATAATCAATATTTGTATCCAAACTTGAGAAATACTATTAGAAACTATCCTCGGAAACAGTCCGAGGAGGAATTCTCAATCTTACTTTTTGCAAACGATTTTTTGTTTTGTTCCATTGGGCCCAAAGCCCGTTCTTTTTGTGATTGTCTAAGCCATCCTTGAAATCTAAATTACAAACCCATCCTCTACAAATTCATTGTGAAGAAAGGCCTTTCAAGCCCATTTTCCTCCCAGTCGTGGTTTGAGAATTTGAATTGTGTCCTTACACATACCATAAAAAAGAATTTAATCCATAAGAAACTCGGTGGATGTTGAGTTATTTTGTCAATTATTTTCTTTTTCCTTTTTTTTTTTTTGGAGGAAAAGGTAAAAAAATACGAAATTAATCTATGCTTATAGTCTGTTTGGATTGAAGGAAAGGGAGGGAGTAGAGTAAAGTAGATTTGACCCAAAATTAGTCTATTTTTAGTCAACTCTACTTTACTGTCCTCTACTCCCCCTCCTTTTTCCCTCCATTCAAACGGCCTTTTATTGTTTAAACTTCTGGCCGTACATATGTGGTTTAGACTTTAGGTTACCACTTACATTGGCTACGATGATTAAGGACCATTTGGATTGAGGAGAAAGGAAGAGAAAGAAAAGTAAGGTTAGCTAAAAATAGATTAATTTTGAACTAATTTTACTCTACTCTACTTTACTCACCATTCCTCCCTCTCAAACTAAACAGATCATAAAATTGAGAGAGACTGAAATCACTATTATAGCTGTCTTAATTTTGTAAAGTTTAAATATTTGGTTTCCTAGTCTATGCCAAAACCTAATTGTCTTGCCTTAATCATAAAGATCAATTATTATTGAGCAAATGTCATAAGTTAAAATTCTAAATATCATGTATATTAACACGAAAGAATATATTTGCGAAGATGTTCTTGGTTCAGGGCTAAAGCTAATGGTAGTATCACCCTATCAACGTCACAATTTTCTCTAACCTTTGAAAAGATTAGCAAGATTTGCCAAATATCATTCTCCTGGAAGCAAAGTTATTATTGCTTTTTCATGTACCAACCAAAATTCATTGCTAGTTATTATCTCGTAATCATGTGAATGCGAAGACGCCGATCAAGGTGTCCAGCAAGTAAACAGGTGAATATGAAAGCCCATCTCTGAACAGCATTGTTTTTAATTTGGGATTGCTTATCACGTGTTTGCTCGGTTGGCCTTTGGTTTTCATGCTCCTAACTAGTATGAATGAATACATTCCACTCGCCAAATCAATAATATATATGGTATTAATTAGCTAGGGGAGTTTTTGTAGCTTGTTGAATTCGTGTCATATATTCCTTGATTGTTGATACAATACAAAAGTCGAGTAAGCACGGAACTCACGTCAATAGCTAGGTCACCCATTGACACTGTTAACTGTTGCGCTTCCCCTTTGAACAATAAAATAACATGACATAAAGAATCCAGCAATAAGAAAGACGCGAGCTGATCAGCTAGTTGTTAAATTAACCTAAATGTTATGAACCCAAAAAAAATAAAAGATAACTCCGTCGAGGTGACTAGCCTCCTCAATTTAATAGGAAGAATAGGCTTTTTGGGTTAAAATTCTGTTTAATTTTTATTAATATATTCAACTTAATTTTTATTAAAAAAAAAAAACTTATATAGATACAATCATATCCTAAAATATAGAAATTAATTTGAATATAAATAAATAATAATTCAAATTTATAAGCCCTATTTTATCTCAAACTAAACTCAAATAATTTATTTACCATCCAGGGTGATAACAAGATCTTTCTCCTTTTTGTATTCGTAAAAAGTTGTTGCTTTCGCTGGAAGCCAACTTACTTCTGAGGATGAAAGATCAGAGGCGAGCTCTTTTTAGTCTTGGGCAGTGAACATGAGTTGATGAGTGAGCTGGTTATGATTTTTGCTAGATTTTAGTGGATCGATTATTTTGATTTGATTTATTTTATCCTCAGGATAGTTACCGCCAGGCTTTATGTGATGTCTAAGAATTGGATAGTCAAGTTTGATCAGCTATAGAGGAGATTTGGGAGTGTTTAGTAGAGGAGTTTGAAATGAGATTTTTGTAATTTTTTATAATTTTTTGAAATATATATGAGTGAAAATATATATAATGTTCAAAAGGTAAAAATGTGAGTTTAAAATAGAAAAACAAACAGCTTCTTGAAAATCCAAAAATTGACTAATTAATTTTTTTTTTATTGGTTGAGAATCAATTAAGACGTAATTTGTGCTGAAAAGAGGGAGAGTCAAAGAGAGAAAATTACTATTAATTCAGCTGGCACAATAATTAAAAATATGACTTAAAGAAAGAAAGATTGAATTGTGATTTTAGTAGCATGCGCGCTTGGGTATAATTGGTTTTTCGTTCCCTTGGGTATAAGCAGACACGTGTGAAGGTGGATCATGAATACCATGTCAGTATGTCACCTAGTATTTCTCAAGGCTTGTCTCCTAGCTCAACCCTAGAAAACCCCACCCCTCATATCTATTTGATCTGTTAACTAGGACCAGAAGAGAAAAAGGTCACTGTATAAGCTGCTGGAAATAATTAATGCTTTTGTTTTGAGAAGTTTTAAAAGTCAAAATCAAACCCTCCTTTCATGAGAATTATGCATTTGTTTTGATTGTTTGCTTACAAAAGAAACTTCATTGGAGGTGAGCTCACATGTAATTATAAGTCATGACTCATGACTCACGAACTCCCAACACATATAGCTAGGAAAGAAAGTATTGGCATACACCCAACCCCTGTAGTAATGGGGAACTATGTACAATAATTGCAATTGGAATACGAAGCCCACAATGTCACACCAACCCCAGAGAAAAAGAGGGCAAGTAAAAAACACATGTATTCATATTTTAACTATTGCAAGGCTCTACAGCACACATTATTAACATTCATTTAGGAAAGGACTACGGCATCAACAAAAAGATTAAAATAGACGAAGCAAAAAAGCAAAATTAAGCTTATTCCCATTCCCTAATCCCCGACACATTTTCACATCCTTCTTAAGGAAAAAAGGAATATATATTCTTCTTAACAAATTAACTCTCTCACTTCAACTACATTTCTAACTTTCTGAGTAATTTTAGTGTCCAATTCATCCTTAAAAAGCCCAAGCTAGCTAAGCTGCTGATGGTGCTGTTACATACTGAACAGCACCAGCCTCCGAAAGAGCAGCCAAGAATGGCTGCATTTTCACCTCTTCACCGTCAGCCACCCCTACTGGCCTTTTGTATTCCAATGATTCATCGTTGTATATATCCCACCACTTCTTCACAAGCATCTTTATGTCCTCTCTCTGCATGTTCTCTTCCTTCCCTGTATACCTCCATGGCTTTGACCCCTATCATAGTTCCACAAATCAAAAAGATTAAACAACATATACTAACCAATCCCAACAACAAAATTGATCATATATGAATATATAGAAATACTCACCGTTGCACAATAGTGAGCAACTTTAACTTGGTCAAGTTCCACATTCTCAGGATGACGCCACAACATAGCAATTACCAGATTATAAATTAAAGGAAGAGGCTTGTAAATATCCCTGAAGTACATGTTCAAGAAGTCCTGCAAAAGCAAACATAGTACAAATAAATCAAAAATTTTAGCACGATCCCAAAATTACTAAGAAACCCATTTCGCAATTAAGAACCATATATCAATTTCGCAATACGTACCTGCTCAGCAAATGTGGTAGGAGTGGTTATTTTGACAGTCTTTAAGAGGTCATGATAGGTGTACAAACTGGGCTCAAACACAAACATTCCAGCGTTGAAGTAAAGAGAAGGTGGCTGGCCCATCTCAGCAGGCCACCTGACCCTGTCAGGGCACTGCTGGCAGTACCCAATCTTGTATTGTGGGGTGTGACCCCATGTTTTCTCACAGAAGCAATCCATCACAGCATAAAAATGCCCATCAGGTAGATCAAAGAGGTGGTCAATATTGTCAAACACCTGAATGTCTCCGTCCAGGTAAATCATTTTACTATACTCCACAAACTGCATCCAAAAGCAACATTAATATTAATTTCTAAGGGAAAAAAAAAAAAAAAAAAAAAAACAATGATGCAAACAAAGTCCACATGAGTCTCCCATCCCAGATCGACACGTGTTAGCATCGGAGAGAACCACAATTACAAAAACACTACGTGTAACAAAGAATCAGAGCCATTAAAAAAAAAACCACGTACCAAAATTAATAAAAACAACGTAGAGTAGTGATATTATTAGGTAAAAGGTACGTACCTCCCAAATACGGAGCTTAGAGTAGTTGATGACATAATAGGCCATGGCGAACTGGGTCTGGTTCTCAGGCGGGTAAACGGGTTCGATCTCACGGACTATGCAGCCCTGAGACTCCAAAATCCGACGGTGCTCTTGAGGCACGTCAGGCAACACTGCAACGACTAATGGGTAGGCCGTTTTGACCTTTCTCAACCCTTTGGCCAATCCAACAACGCCCTTCACATAGTCTCCATTACCAGCTAGGAAAGTCACATATGCTCGGCTCGACATGGTCTGTACGGGCTTGCTAAAGCTAGCTGGTTTCACAGCAGCAGGAACTAGCTCAGGAGCCATTTCAAAACCCAAAAAAAGACTCAAACGTGAGGTGGTGATAAGCTTTAAAATGAAGGTTGTGTGTTGTGTTTATGTTTATGTTTGAGAGAGAGAGAGAGAGAGAGAGAGAGGGTTTGGATGCTTTGTGTGTTTGGTGGGATATGGCTATAGACTTATGGGAAGTTTTTGTGTGAGCGGTGGAAGAAGTGGTTGTAAGAGTATTTATAAATGCAAATTCGCTAGAAATTTCGACCAAATTCGTTCTACGTGTTTTATTTTTTTGGTTGATCTTTGGGCTGTGTGACTAACACGTGTCTCCAAAGATGATCCAACGGTAGTTGGTGGGTCATGTGAACGTTCTGGAAAGGCCTACGTCAATAGTACAGTAGCTTTGGAAGAGACTAGAAATGTCTTTAATTTTAGTATATGGTTTGTGAATCTGACTAGGTGCTCCTCACCGCGCGAGACTTTTTTTTTTTCATGAAGTAAAAGGAATAGAACGTGCGAGAGGGTTTTTTTTTTTTTTTTTGACATAAATCATAAGAAATTTATCATTGAAGAAAAACTATAGTATGGATAGATAACCAGAACAGCATCTACGCGTACAGAATATGCTAATCAATTAGATAAAATTAAAACAGATGCTATTGATTAAAGACTGCTTCCTTTGCTTTGAGGTCCAAAGACAATGAGTTGTTGCTGGACATGGACACGGACATAAACATGGACATGGACATAGGCAAAGAAATTTTATTTACTTAATTTCTTGTACTCTTGCAACAGAATTTGAGCCATATCCAATATTTGCTAAGGTGAAAAAAATATTTATTCCTAGCGTTTCAAACTGCCGATATTAACCTATTTTAGTTTATTCTTCAATAGGCCGAGGCCATGGAATGTAAGCTCTGTTAAATAAATAGGGGGAAAGTGGTGGTCAGTGTTTGAGTTTGAATCATTAGTAGGCTTAGGCAGGCCGGCTCAACAACTTTAGGGATTTTAGGCGAAAATTTTAAGTAGGGCATTTTTATATTTAAATATTAATATATATATATATATATATATATATATATATATTGAGATGTGAGATGTAAGAGCATCCACATTAGTTCCTTCATTTTACACATCTACTTTTACACTAAAAACTTACTTTTTCTATTTTACACATCTAATTTTACAAAACACTCACATCAATTCATCTATCCTATCATCCTTTTTAATTAAATAATCAATTTTCTTTAATATTTTATTATTTTCCCAACTACCTCATATAATTACCGCACTCTCTCTCTCCCAACTCATTTCTGATTTTTGCTCTCTCTCTCTCTATACCCATCTCTTAGACTCTCCCTCTCCCTCTCCCTCTACCTCTTGATCAACTCCCTCTCCGATCACGAGCTCAAATCAACTCTCCCTCTCCAATCGAGCTCAGATCAACCCTCCCTCTCCGATCCATCTCTCAGATCAACTCCCTCTCCGATCCACGATCCGCTGCTCCGATCAACGATCCGCGGCTCCGATCAACGATCCGCGGCTCCGATCCACGATCCACGATCCGCGGCTCCAATCACCGATCCACTACTCTGATCAACGATCCGCTGCTCCAATCACCGATCCGCTACTTTGATCAACGATCCGCTGCTCCAATCACCGATCTGATCCACGATCCGCTACTCCAATCAACGATCCGCGGCTCCGATCCATGATTCGCAGCTTCGATCCACGATTCGTGCTCCAGTCCATGATCCGCAGCTCCGATCTACTATTCGCGGGCTCCGATCACGATCCGCGGCTCTGTGTTTGTGTATCTCTATTTTTTTTTTTTGAGCAAGTGTATCTCTATGTGCGTGTGTTTGTATGTGGGTGAGTTTGTGTTTGTGTGCATCTGAGCAAAAAGAAGAAGATGAGGAGTTGAGTTTTAACTACCTGGGTTTGTTGAGCACGGAAAGGAGAGAGAAAAAGAGGAGCAAACGGAAATGATAAAATAATAGTATAAACGAGCTATAGTAACCGTGTTAATATACACGGTTACTGTAGCTCGGGGATGAATTTACAAAATTTTAGACATTTTTAAACCCACTGATGTGGGTGTTTTTTTGCTCAAAATGTTTAAAATTGGTAGTTATGTTTATTTTAGAAACTTTTACATCTACTGATGTGGATGCTCTAATAAGTAATAAGTAATATATATTGTTGTGCGCTTGTGCAATACAGATGAGATGTCCAGCCTGTACTCCTATGGCTAAGTGTAAAAGCAAAAAATGTATCCCACTCCTATCACAGCAAGGGTCCAATTAAGAGAGGGGCAAAAAAGGGTCCTCTCATAGCAAAATTTTGTATCAATATTTTCCCAGTTTGTCCTATGACTAAAAATGTGTTCCATCAATCAATTGTACAATAAAATAAACTAAAAATATATATAATTTAAGTTAAATAAATAGCATACTACAGATTTATCATCTTCATTTTCAGAAAGATAAAGAGGGGAAGAAGATTACCTTCTTTTCAGTTTTGAATTTGTTGTAAATTGAAGGGAATCAACAAAGGAAAATTTTAAAGTAGACTGAGTTCATGGAAAAATATCAAAAATCAAGATGAAGATGAAGAAAAGAAAGGTAAGAATATAGATGGAGAGGCAAAGAGATGGAGAGATGAGAGATTTTTCTTTTGTTTTTGAAATTTATAATCTTTATTTTAGCATATTTTAAGGCAATTATGTTATATTATTAATGAATTTGTCTAGTATTAATTTTGATTTTAGCATATTTCAAGAATGAGTTAATAAATTTGTCTCCTAAAATTTAATTTTGTTAGCTGAAGTTTGACTATTTTTGTTTTTTTCACTTTTTAATCTTCTGCATTTTAGGATACAATGGGGACTTTTTAATGCATTTTATTGACCAATAAAATAGCTTAATTTTTTTTAATTAACATATATAAATAAATATATTATATATATAATTTTTTTTACAAGTGGGGGCCTTTTTTATTTGGGGGCCTTAGGCGATTGTATCAATTGTATCACTTATTGAGCCGGCCCTGGGCCTAGGCAATTTTTGTATTTTACCTCTCACATTTCTAGCTGCTAAATCGTCATTTCATTAATCTCCTCCTGATGACATTTTGATTACTCTACAATGACTATCTTCCTAGACTAGTTTGCAAAATTTGAAGGTTTAGCCAACGAATTGATTACAACATCCACCCCACACACAATTAGGGTATGTTTGGTATATTGAATGAGGATTACAATAGAAATTGTAATCTTTATTATTAGAAATAAAATGTGTTGTAATGTAATAAATATACATATTCATTAGTTTGGTTGTGAATTATAACATTAGAATGAAACTTAACATTTATTTTAGGAAATTTATTACTCATACAATTATATCTCCTTAAAATTTTTTAATTTTTAAATTTAAGAGAGATATGTGTTATTTTTTATGATTTTTTATTTTTATAATTGTTAGATACTTAGATTTATATGGAAAGTTTGTTTATTTGGAAATATATTAAGTTTTGAATTATTGCACTTATTAAGAAATAGCTAATACAACCCTTTTAAAGAGGAATAATTATTCCTCATTTTAAAGAATAACTATTCACAAGGAATGATTATTCCTTGTAATAAAAACATAACCAAACTAAAGAAAAACTAAACCTTAGGAATAACTATTATATTACCGCGCCTATTACAATCTACTAAACATGCCCTTAATGTTTAATTTATTTGCGATTATGGGAGAGGGTGAGGCTGTGGGTGAGGGTGAGGGTGACGGATAAGACCCTTGGACTTGCGACAAGTATTTAAATTTAGGCATAATTAATGTCAAACTATATATAGGGAGAGGCTGAAATCGTTCTAACTATATATAGTGTTCATCACTGCCAACTCAAATAAGCCCCCTGGACCTAGATTGCAGGCCCAAATTAAGTGATATTAAACCATGCCTGGGTGGTTTAAATTGGAAACAGATGGAATCGCTTCTATTTAATTGCAGAAACTTTTTGAGGACATTCCATAATTCTTCAGTGAAGCTTTACTTCAAAGCAAATCAATGCGTAGATGGATTTGCAAATTAAGTTGGGAAGCTCTCAAACTTTAGATTTTGTAATATTCATAACTCATTGATTGTAGTGGTTCACTTGTTTTTTTTTTTTTTTTTATATATATATACAAGATAGAATTCTACTTTAACCTAATCTAAATGTATATGTGTGTGAGTCTCCCTCCTGGAGACTTAAACCCCAGCCCTTACCCCCCCCACACTCCATTAGCACTTATACTTGTGGAATGACTATCGCGCCAAGGGTGTGCGGTGGTGTAGTGGTTCACTTGTTGCCTTTTCATAAGATTTTTTTTTTTTTTTTTGAGAAGGTTTTCATAAGAATTTTAATGCTGCTTTCTTTTGTGGAAAATATTAAAATAGGGTAATTGTTGAGTATTCCTAGAGTACCATTAATGTATACCCCTCCCTCTCACATAACTATAAGTCCCACTAATTAAATTTATGGTAGATCCTACTAATTCATATGAGAGAGGAGGGTATACATTTATGGTACTCTCGGAGTATTCAATAATTTTCCTTCAAAATATTACTCCCTCCGTCCCATTTAGTTTGTCTTGTTTGAAAAGTCAAACTTTTTAAGGGAATATTATTTATTGTCTTGTCTAACTTTTAAAAATGTATTAGTTTTCAAAACTACCCTTAAATAAATTTTTTGATTTTCTTTTCAAATGGAGTAGTTTTGAAAATTAAATAGGGGTATAATAGAAATATTAGTAAATTAATGACTTTTATTATTAGAAATAGGACAATATTTTGGGACATCCTAAAATGAAATAGAGAACAAACTAAGTGGGACGGAGGGAGTATCAACTTTAATATATAAAAAAAAAAAAAACTAAAATGACAATTTATTTAATGGAGGACTTGAGATCATTTATTCAACTGGTAAAGTCTCTGATGGTTGTATAAGAGATCTAAGTTCAATCCCCGCCTACACCAAAAACTGATTGGTGTCTTAGTCTGATGATAAAGAGCTATCATTAGAAGCGAACACCATAGGTTTGAAACTCTCTCTCAAGTTTCAAAATTTTGAAATTTTTTTATTTTTGCTAATTTTGGAATTGTTTATGGCTCTCTATTTAACTTATTAATTGAATGATCGATGTGTACATTAAAAATTAACACCATAATAAATAAATTTTTAATTTGTGTTTAAATAATGACTTGTCAAATTTTTTTAATTTTTAGGGCCCTAACAATTTATTGATAAAGATTTGACAAAAAAGACGAGTAGGTGTAGATGGAAGCTACTAGGAGAAGATACCAGTCATATACCAACCCACTTCCTAGACGACATGGACTCAAATTTAAAAAGGAACCCCATATTTAAGGAAATTTTATAAATAATTCAAGCACGAGGTGCTAGCTTTGGCTCCACAGCATCAAATTTGTGGTTCTCAGTTACATGACTGTCAGCACGCCATGTGATATTTGAGGTTGGGGGTATAGATGATGACACTTGTCAGATCAAAAGAGCCAATTCAAGCTGGTGGTCTGTCTATTGTCTTGAACTTTCTTTGTGCTTGGCTGACTATAATTCTACGAATCATTAATTAAGATTTGTACCCTTTTTCCTGTTTAAACTTTGAGGACAAATCATTTTATGGGGTGTATAAAATGTATCCTTGTCTTGTTAATTAATTCATCCATATCTATCTGGGTGCAAAATTCCAAATTTACATAGAGCTTAAAGAAAAATGGAATGCATGCCATAAGCATAAGCTCTTTGAAGTTTTGATCCTTATCCAAAAGAAAGTTAAAAACTCTACAATCCTATCACAATCTCACAACTCACAAGTCTTTTGGATGAATTATATTTGTTTGAAAACTCTTCCGGACAAGTGTTTCTGTTAACCATTTTTATCTCCTCAATTCATGCCCTTAATAAACTTTACTCTATTTGATGAAGCCGTAGATTGACCTCGTCAGCATCAATGGACGAGCTTCAGTACCTAATGTTAAGAAAATAAAGGCAAAGGAAACCCCACCGGCGTGGTGCCAGTTGAGAATACTCTGATACCAAAGTCAGCTAAATGGCTTTGGAAAGAAATCTCTCAGAAGTGTCCCTTACTCTCGATTTTCAAGTGTCTTTACCTGAGTTCTATCCTCCTTTTTATAGTTTGCCTCGAGTTGGTGCAGTTATGCTGTTAATGCTACTCTAAGCGTTTTTTCTCTTGAGAGAAACGTAGCATTAATTGGCAATGATGATTCCCTTTAAGGTGTAACGGATGACCGTTGGGCCATCATTACTCTTGTAACTATTCCGAAGCACTCATTGCTTGCCAGCTGCCCTGAGGGTATCTATTTATATCCGTAATGAATGATGGCTAGCCTCGTCGGTAAGGACGACGTATAGCGACAAGGTCTTGCCCTTACTCTCGTTCCTGGCTTAAATGTGGTTAAGATCGTCTTTCATTTTGACAATCTCCACTTGATACTCGTCAATTGCCCCCCTCATTCCTTGGTCATCAATACGCTAGACAATCTTAGGAATGTGACTGGACATGATGTTTCGTATCTTTTCAATTCTCGAAATTTGGCTTCTCGTTTTAAATGTGAAACGACTACTATTCAGGAAATGAACACATGTTGGTCTTCCATTCGTGGCGCGTGTGAGGCTTCCTTGATTTTGGCACACCTTAATTCCAAGTTTTCCTTTTAGAGAAAATCGTTCCTCTTCCTCTGCCCTATTTGGTTTGAACTTCAGAGCGTTGAGAAATCTCCATTCTTCAAAATTTCCTGATAAGGCCTCTTTTTCTTATGCTTTGATGGTTGGTTTTGAATTCCTTAGTCAATAGTATCCCTCGGTCTCATTTTTTATTGCTCGGTTGGGAGTTTTCCTGGAATATTCCTCTGGTTGACGTCCTCAAGTAGGCTTGTTTTTATCTTATTTCTCTGCCTTTAGGCCTATTTTACTTTCTCTCTATCCTCTAATCTGTCAATCTCTGATAAAACACTACTCGGAGATGACTGCCATCGAGTATAGGGTGGATGATGTTAGGTCTAGCGAGTTGGAGACTGGGTTGTCTTCCAATGTAGAATCTTTGAGTAAGGTAGTTGATACCGCTGCTTCAAAATTGCCTTCGTCTTCATCTTCGCACTCCTTGCATGCTCTTTCTAAGTCTAGTTCCTTGAAAAAAAGTCATTTTAAGGGTTTTAGGAAAAGGTTCCAATCTCCTAAGGGTGCCTTTATCAAACTGCCTCACTTGGGTGAGAAAGCTTGCAACTTTGCCTACAGAGAGGTGTGTTTTTATGAAGCCGATTTTCTGTGTGGCTTTCGTTTCCCCGTCCATCCGTTCATTATGCACCTCCTGAATGAATTTCAAATCACCCCAGGTCAACTTGTCCCTAATGCTTGGAGGACGATCATAAGTTGTATGTCCATCTGGATGTCTGCTTGTGACGGGGAAACGATAACTTTGAAGGAATTCCTGTTTTTGTACCGTTTGAAAGCTTCTACCCATTATAGGTATTTGGAACTTCTGCCTTGGGATAGGAAATCTAGGATTGTTAGAGGTTTTCCTTCGTCCTTTCGTGATTGGAAATCACAATACTTTTTTATTTCTAGAACGGGTTAGGAAACCCTTTCTGACGATTTCTGGGGGGAAGTCCCAGCACTTGGTGCGTATTTCCATTATCTTCTCTTGCTTTTCTTCCAACTTGTAATTGTTCATATAGCGATGTTTTCCTTCTGATTCTCTGCAGATCTTGATCATCCTGACCTAGAAGATAAGCATCATCACCAGGTTTATGCTACCCTTGCCTACGCCAGCGAAATAGAGGATTTTGACAACCTCGTTGATCCTCGTCACCTATTCGACTGTTGTTTAGGTCCCTAGCCTTCGAAGTACGTATTGGAAAAGATTCGCTGAGAGGAGAAGAGTGAGATTGTCTGTTCATAAGTTCTTTATCTTCTTTCGTCCTTATTAACTTCGTCTATACCCTGCCTGACTGTTTTCTCGCTTCTTTTTCTCATACCAGAAATGGCCACTAGATATAGCAAAGAGAAGTATTGTATCAAGAATTTGAAGAATGAGCCCTTATCCAATCTAACTGCTAATTTGAAGAAGAGGAAGTTAGACGAGGAGAAAGGTAAGACTACTGCTCCTCCACCTGTTCATCTTACCCCTTCTTCTCCTACTCCATCCGTAGAAGTGACTGGCTTCACCCCTCCAACTACCCGAGCTAAGGGAAAAAGCAAAGTTGGAAGAGCGTTTGGGATGACCCTGCTACAGCTCTAGGCCTTGCTCATAATGTGATTACTGACAACAAACTCAAGGGTTTATCGTCCATTCCCTCCCACGAGCTAGTTAGTCGTCATATCCATAAATTAGTACAGGTATGTGGCTTTCCCCTTTCAGCATTCTTTTGATATTTTTCTGTATGACCACTAGCGCACAGTCCCTTTTCTTATTTGCTTGCTTCTGTCAGGTCCTTGGGGAATCACTGCACATCACAGCTGATTACTTGAATACAGAGGAGAAGGTTGTGGTGGCTAATTCAAAGGCGGAATCCGTCGAGGTTGAATGCTTCAAATTGAGGAAGGATCTAATTGCTGCTATGAATGAGACGAATGATGCAAATGAGAAAATAAAGAAGCTTACTGAAGCCCTGCGTGAGGAAAAAGCGCTCGTCGTCCAAAAGGACGAAGAGATTCAAGCTGCCCTCCTACGAACTGACACGAAGAAAGAGAAAGTCATTCTTGCATTCAAGCAATCAGATGAATTCTCAGATCTTTAGTTTATTCAGTACTTCAAAGGGTTCGAGCTCCTGTGTCGATGGACCATGAAGCATCACAACTTGGCCGTTGACTTCTCTAATTTAGACTTTGAGAAAATTGATACTGAAGTACTTGCAGACGAAGCCAAGGAGCAGGAAGAGACCGAAATTGGTGTGGTGATGGAAAAAGACTCAACTGGGAAGGACGTTTCTGAAGGCCAGGATGCTGACGAGCCTGCTACCTCTCTTCCATAGTATATTCATTGATTTCTTTTTCTTTTTGAAAAACATTGGTTTCCCCCTTGTTTTGGGGTTATGTGTTTGAAGTACAATGGTTACCTCTTGATTTTGAGGCTTTAAGGAAAAAAATTTGTTACTAACTTGTCGCTTTGCTCATGCTTTCAAACTTAAACTTGTAGTATTTTTATTGCTTAGATTGTGCTTTTTATCACTGAACTCGTTAAGTGATGTAAAGTCTCTATAATTTGTCTTTGTTCGTTTATGTTGACACAAATCTTATCCTCGTTATTTAAACTTAAAGTTTTTATCACTTAATTTGGACTTCTTTGGGCTTTGTCATTTGTATTGACGGAGCTTTTATTTTCGTGATTTAAACCCGTAGTCTTTATCACTCAATTTGGCCTTCGTCATTTGTATTGACCGAGTCTTTATCACTTGATTTGGATTTTTAACTTCATCATTTCTATCGACGAAGCTTTTATTCTTGTGATTTAAACTTGACGTTTTTATCAATAAATCAAGATTTTAACTTCATCATCGATTTTGACAAGGTTTTTATCCTTGTGAATTAAACTTGATGTTTTTATCACTAAACTTGGATTTTAACTTTGTCATTTATATTGATGAGGTTTTTATCCTTGTGATTTAAACTTAGCGTTTTTATCACTTTGCTCATGATTTAAACCCATCAGAGTTTTTATCATAACTGTCGTGCTTTGAACTTTTCTTTTCAATTGAGGGAGATTTTCACCATGGAGTATTTGACATCAAAAGAAATAGCTCTACAAACGTTTTGCTTGTTTTATTCCTTCTTGTTTGTAAAAAAGGGGGTTACAAGGGTAATACTTCCCGAAAACACAAAAAGTGCTGAAAATATAGTACTGAAAGAAAAAAGGATAAATGCATAAAAACAATGAAATTGAAGTCCCGCTTATCTGTGGACGAATAAATGAGATGCTCCAAACCCTGGAAATTATTATGGCCTACAGTTAGTTCCCTCACTGGTAGAATTTTTTGAGATGCTCTGTGTTTCAAGGATGAGGCAAAGGTTTCCCATACAAGGTCTTCTCAAATAATGGATGACCTTGTATGGGCCTTCCCAGTTGGGGCCTAGCTTCCCTTCGTTTAGATCTTTGGTGGCTTGTAAAACCTTCAGCATAACCATATCTCCAGGATTAAAACGCAAGCTTTATCCTATGGTTATGGTACCTCATCATCCTCTCCTAATACAAGGCCATCCTCTGAGCTATGTCATCTCTAACCTTGGGTAGACAATCCAGAGCTAACTTGAGGCCCTTGTCCTTGCTCTGTTCGTCATAACATGTCCTTCTAAGGCTTGACACTCGAACTTCCACAGGAATTACTGCTTCAGTTCCAAACGCCGTCTTGAAGGGTGTCTAGCCTGTTTTGACATCCTCACCATCGTCCTGTAAGCCCATAATACCCCTGGGAGCTCATTAGGCCATGCTCCTTTTGCCCCCTCAAGTCAGATTTTGATTAGCTTGAGCAAAGTCCAATTTGCGACTTCAGTCTAGTCGTTTGCTTGTGGATGTCCAAAGGAAGAATAGTGATTTCTTATCCCTAGTTCCTTGTAAGAATCCCTGAACTTGTGGTTGTCAAATTGTCATCCATTATCGGAGGTGATGACCTGTGGAATTCCAAACCGACAGACAAGGTTCTTCCACATGAAGTGTTGTATCTTGGCCTCCGTTATAACTGCCAAAGGTTTTGCTTCCACCCACTTTGTGAAATAATCAATAGCGACAACTAGGAATTTTACTTGCTTCTTACCAAGGAGTAGGGGGCCCATTATGTTGATTCCCCATGTGGAGAATGGCCATGGTGAGGTGATGTTAGTCAAGTGCTTTGCTGGGACATGCTACATGTTTCCAAACCGTTGGCACTTGTCACATCTTTGAACTAACTGAGCTGCATTTTTTTTGCATGGTTGGCCAGAAATATCCTGCATGAACAACTTGTTCAACTAGTGACTGCGGTCTAGAGTGATTTCCTTAAACTCCTTCGTGGATCTCTCTTAGCACATACTTAGCATCTTCTGGATTGAGGCACTTTAAGTAGGGTTGTGAAAATCCCTTTCTGTAGAGCTCGTCATTTAGGATGGTGAATCTGGACGACCTTACCTTAACTTTTCTGGCTTCTGAAGGATTTGCAGGGAGGTTACTATCCTTGATGTATGTGATTATTGGGTCCATCCAGCCTTCTACTGACTGAATGTAATTCACATCAAACCCCTTAATGCTTGGGAGGTGCTACACTTCCATACAATCCAGGCCATCCTTTATTGGTACTTGACAATGCCAACCTAGCAACTTCGTTTGCTTCCGAGTTGTCCTCCCTTGGTACCTAAGTGATCTTGACATCATCAAAGTTAGAAACTAACTGATTAGTCAATGTTAACTACCTTTTCATCCTGTCTTCCTTAGCCTTGTACTCATTAGTTATCTATCCTACCACAAGCTTTGAATCAGAGTTCAGCTTTAAGTTTCTTACACCCAAGGCTTTTGCAATCCTCATGCCCGTCAGGACAGCTTTGTACTCTACTTCGTTATTAGTAGCTGGGAATTGAAGCTAGACCCCGTATCTGAGAATGTCTTTCTCAAGGGATAAGAGGACCACTCTTACTCCACCCATTCCTGATGCTGATGACCCGTCTGTATTCACCATCCAGTAATCTGATTCAGGATCTTGATCAGTCACAGTAAATTAGTGACAAAGTCCGCCAATGCCTAGGCCTTGGTTGTTGTTCTAGGCCTATAATCAACATCAATTTGACTTAACTCCACCGCCCATTGGACCATTCTCCTAGCTGCGTCTAGTTTACCCATCGCCTTTCGAAAAGTTTGGCTCGTCATAACTAATATCATGTGTGCCTGAAAATAGGGATGGAGCTTTCTTGACGCAACGATTAGCGCAAAGGCTAACTTTTCTATCCTCCGGTACCTTGCTTCTGCGCCCTGGAAGGCCTAACTTGTGTAATAAACTAGCTTTTGAATCCTGAGATCTTCATGGATCAATGCCAAGCTCACAGCTGTTTGGGAAACGACTAAGTATAGGAATAAATCTTCTCCTTCAATAGACGGGCTCAAGAGGGGTGGTTTGGACAAGTAGTCTTGTGGGCCTGGAAAGCTTCTTCGCATTCCTCCGTCCATTGAAAAGCCCACTTCAATGTTTTGAAAAATGAGAGACATTTGTCGATGGCTCTGGAGATGAACCTGTTCAAAGCTGCTACTTGTCCTGTCAGCCTCTATACCTCCTTCACACCTCTTGGGGAGGTCATGTTTAATATAGCTTTGACTTTTTCTAGATTGGCCTCTATGCCTCGTTGTGAGACCATGAACCCCAGAAACTTGCCTGACAAGACCCCAAATGCGCACTTTGTCGGATTCAACCTCATCTGATACTTCCTTAGTGTGTCAAAAGTTTCTTTGAGGTCATCCAAATTGGACTCTGCTTTCCTGCTTTTTACAAGCATGTTGTCCACATAGACTTCAATATTTTGTCCAATCTACTTGCTAAACATTTGGTTCACCAGCCTCTGGTAAGTCGCCCCTGCATTCTTTAAGCCAAATGGCATAACCCTATAACAGTATAACCCTTGGCTAGTAACAAAGGTTGTTTTCTCCTGGTCTTCTTCGTTCTTGCCGATTTGGTTATAGCCTGAGAATGCATCCATGAAGGTTAGCAGCTCATGGCTATTGAAATGGAAAGCTATCCTTTGGGCAAGCACTGTTGAGATCTGTAAAGTCAATGCACATGCGCCATTTCTCGTTGGACTTCTTCGCCATGACGACATTGGCTAACCATTCGAGATAGTAGACTTCCCTAAAAAAACCCAGCAGTCAAAAGCTTCTCTACTTCTTCCACAATAGCTTTGTTCCTCTTAGGAGCAAAAACTCGTCGCTTTTGCTGGACGGGCTTTTTGGTAGGGTCAACATTCAACTTGTGTTCTATTACTATGTTATCTATACCTGGCATATCCTCATGAGTCCAAGTGAAGATATCCAGATTCTGTTTCAGGAACATCACAATCTTGTCCTTCAGGTTCGGGTCAAGTCCTGCTCCCTACCTTTGTAACCTTGGTAACATCTCCTTCCATTAGGCTCACCTCTTCTAGCTCTTGGACAGACTTCTTTGGTTCTTCTTCTACCACCCAGGTATGGATTTCTCTTTAGGCTAACACTGCTTGGTAACACTCTTTGGCCAAAAGTTGGTCCCCACATATCTACCCTACCCCGTATGGGGTTGGAAACTTCACCTTCAAGCAATAGGTCGAGGTTGCGGCCTTAGGCCGATTTAGTGTAGGTCATCCCAGGATGACATTATAGGACGATGAGCAGTCGACAATCAAAAAATCAATTTGTTTTGTTACTTGGGTTGGATGTGTTCCTATCGTGACTGACAATGAAATGATACCTTTTGGATAGATTTGATCCCCACTGAAGCTAACCAACAGGGATTTGAAAGGTCTAAGCCTTTTTAGGTCTAACCTCAACTTTTGGTAGGCTGTCATATACATTATATTCGCGGAGCTCCTATTGTCAACCAATACTTTCCTTGTGTTGAAACCTTCTATTTCTAGCATAATATGATGTCGTCACTCTCTATTCATCGATATTTTGGAGATGGATGCTTGATGTGGACTCTGTTGATCTGCCTATAATAGGTCTTCTTCAAAGACTTGTATGACCCTCCTGATACAAGTCCTCCTGTTATCATTCGTATTTCACCCACAGCTTGTTTAGGTTGATCCCATCCATCATCCTTGGCATCGTGATGAGGCTTGTTGTCAGTCCGCGCTCATGGATTGTGGTCTCTTTTGATGAACTTTTGGAGTTTTCCTCGTTGAATCAATTCTTCTATCTGTTCTTTCAAATTGCGACATTCATTAGTGTAATGGCCGTGATCCTTGTGAATAGTATTTCTTCGGGTCACACTTATTGGAAGACGTGATTAACAGCTTGGGCCATTTTAGCCCTAGTTCATCCTTAATCTGCATTAGGATTTTATCCGTAGGCATTACTAATGAGGTGAAGTTGATTTTCTTTTTCAGGGTCTCAAAACTGCTCTTACTGGCCTTAGTCTCCGAATATGAGTCTTTACGATCCTTCTTCTTACCATGAGAATCACTAGGTTCCTCCTTCTTCTGCTTTCTCGTTAGCCCCTTCGTGGTAAGGGCATCCTCTCCGTTCATGTACTTTTGAGCTTTGAACAGGAGATTCGTCATAGAAGTTGGCGGCGTCTTCCCCAACGAAAAGACGAGATCAGGGTTGTTGAGTCTGGCCTAAAAGGTCGTTATTATCACCTGGTCATCAACTTTGTCAATCTCCAACACAGCCTTGTTGAAACGTTTCACATAATCCTTAAGGCTTTCCTTTTCCTGCTGCCTTACAGTTAGCAAGTAAGAGGTTGGCCTTTTTTGACGCTGTCCCCCAATGAAATAACGGACAAATGAGTTATTGAGCTATTCAAAATTTGCTATTGAAGATGTTGGTAGCTTACTGAACCATACCCTAGTAGTCCCTCTGAGGGTAGCAGGGAAAGATCTGCAGATAACTTTATCCAGGGTCTATTAGAGGTTCAGGATAGTCTTAAAGGCCCCTATGTGGTCAAGAGGGTCCTTCATGCCATCATAGAACTCTAGCTGTGGCAAACAAAACTTTAAAGGTAGAGGGCTTTCCAAAACACTGGTTGTGAAAGGTGAATCTGTTCGTTTGAGTATGCCATCAAGGTTCATTGTCATCTTCCCTTTCATGGCATTCTCTCTTCGTCAAGCTCCCTTTGTAAGCTCTTTATCAAGTGATCATTATCATGCATAAACTGCCTAGTGTATTCTGTTGTATCCTTTCCCTTGCTGTTTCCAGGGCTGCTTACTTCCTCGTCATGTCTGCTACGACTACGTCTATGATGCAAAGCTTACTGCCTTCTGGACGGGCTCTGCATATCAGCTCTTCGTTCTGCTTCATTAGCTCTTGCACATTTGCTGTCAGAGCCTAAATCTGTTTAGCCATCATCGCAAGATCTGGGGGTGGTGTTGGTGTGGAGTCCATCAAGCGACAGGAGCTTTATCAGTAGGAGCACGATGCCTTGAGAAGGAATCAACTCATAAATAACGTGTTCTCACAGACAGCACTAAACTGATGAAGCCGTAGATTGACCTCGTCAATATGTTCCTCATTAGTGTCAATGGATTAGCTTCGATACTTGCTATCAAGAAAAGAAAGGCAAAGGAAACCCTACCGGCGTGGTGTCAGTTTAGAATACTCCGATGCCAAAGTCAACTAAATGGCTTTGGAAAGAAATCTCTCACAAGTGTCTCTCACTCTCAATTTTCAAGTGTCTTTACTTGAGTTCTATCCTCCTTCTTATAGTTTGTCTCGAGTTGGTGCAGTTATGTTTGTTAATGTTGCTCTTTCTCCTAAGAGAAATTTAGCATTAATTGGCAATGATGATTCCTTTTAAGGTGTAATGGATGACCGTTGGGCCATCATTACTCTTGTAACTGTTCTGACGCACTCATTGCTTGCCAGCTGCCCTGAGGGTATTTATCTATATCCGTAATGAATGATGGCCAGTCTCGCCTGCAAGACATGATTTTGAAACCCGAATCGGATCGTATGGTCTAATCGAGTTAACCGGGAATCGTTCATCAAAACAGTTCTTTTAGCTTCCAAAACCGGCATATGCGAAAAAGTAGCGAATCGCACGAACCATGGTTAAACCTGACGATTTTAAGAACCGTGAACGGTTCTCAAAGGTTCAACTTCAAGTCAGATTTTTTTTTTTTGGTAAACTTACAGCCATTGTTGAAACTTCTCAACCATAGTGAGATGTTGTTAGACCTTGAGCTTGCACCTCCATTTCTTCTTCTTCATTTTTCTTCTTCTTTTTCTTCTTTGTCTCTCTTTCTTTCTTTCGTTTTTTTTTTTGCATTTTTTCCATTTTCGCATTTTTGCTCTTTCTGAAGTTTGCTATTCTTCGCCCGTTTGCCAATGATGAAGATGAACTTTTTACTTTTTTCTATCACAGTCTTCCACAAGTCAGTAAATGCGTGGCTGTCAAAGAGTAAAGTATCAACACTTTCTTCTTTTACTTGTACCAGATGCTTGGCTGTCAACCATTTACTTGGGCCATGTATTAATAGTTATTATTTAACTAATTTTTTAATGGGCAAGTTTGCCACTCTTCTGGTTTTACGGTTTATTTTTTTGAAATTTAATACATAGTTGACCATTTTAATGGACTTGGGCTGTTGGGCATAACATAAGATTAATTTAAATGAGCTGAATGTTTCAGTCATGACTTCTTTTTTTTTTTTTTTTTTTTTCTTTTTTTTTTAGCTTTGAGCAACCTTGAGCCCAACATGACGTGATGTGACATAATATACGTGTATTGCCAATTTGCCACAAGCCCACAAGTTCTTATATTATAATAATAATAATTATTATTATTATTATCAAGGTTTTACTAATTAACATATAAATAAATAAATACTATATCTATATTTACTTAAGATTTAATATTTTTTATTTATTTTGTAAAAATTATGATATGAAAAATATATTTGAAATTTGGATTTTTATTTTACTTCGACTATTTTAGTTAATTTTTCAATTTTTATATATGTTTAAAATAATTATTAAATTAATTATGACGTTATCACGGTTCGACTCCGGTTCAACCTCAAAAACCTTGAACCCCTCACTTTTTCAGTTTAATGAACGGTCTGGATTTCAAAACCATGTTGTAAGGACGACGTATAGCGACAGGTCTTGCCCTTACTCTCGTTCCTGGCTTAAATGTGGTTAAGATCGTCTTTCATTTAAGCGATCTCCACTTGATACTCGTAACTATTAATTCTCCATATTATAACTCAATCATGAGAAGTTTAAATTTAGTACTAGCGGTATTAAATTTTTTGAGAAAAAGGATAGAAAGAAAGGCAAGAGTGGCATTGCTGTTAAATTTCTTTTGATTTGTGAACATTGGTTGCTCTATATACCAAATAGTAATTACTAAATAAAGATAAATTTTGATCTCAATCAAAATCCTGAAGAACTTAAACTGTCTAGGTGCTTTTCCACAATTCCTCATTACTGTAAATACATGGAGTGGAGATTTCTATACAATGTTCTTGCCACTCGGTATTCTTCTTCAAGGCGGGGACAAAAATATTAAAGAACGTATGGTTAAGAATCTTACAAAAGCAACCAAATTTTGCTTAAAAATACAAATATCATACTTAATTTTTTTTTGGTGAGTTTCAATTTTAATAATTAACCCTTTTGTTTGATAGTATGTTTGCGTGTTAATTTAATACATGTGTTACGCATATCAAAACTCTTATTATTCAGCTATTATCTTCTAATATTTATAACAAAAATATTCACAATTCAAAATTTTCCACTATCAAATATTGTTTTTTTTTTTTTTAAACTATATATTACATGAGTGCTACTTTTGTCAATTGGTAGATCCATATAATTAGTGGTGTGTAAAAAGTGTTTATCACTCATAATTATACAAGTTAACAAACTGTAAAATTAGGTGTGTTCCTAAAATTATTCGACGTGATTAACTCCATCGAAATTTAATAGAGGATTTTAACATGAGGATTTATTTGTCAAAATAATAATATCCAATGATTGATTGCTTAAATTGAAAATGCAAGAATCTCTCAAATTTTTATTTTATATCTTTTTTGTAAGTGCAAGGATTAGACCAATACTACAAATCTAAGAATGCAATTTGTTAAAAATAAATAAATAAATAAAAATTTCTAAAAGGGGGAAAGAGACGGGACGGGAAGAGTTGTTATAATGTTATTACATAGGAAAAAATAATCTCCCCATGCTTATGCCTTGAATCAGCAGCAACTTAAAAAAGGTATCGACAATGGACATCACCCTCAAATTTTGATCCTTGGAGGTAATCTCTAAATATCCAACAACTACCAGACTTGCCTTTAATTTTTTTTGTCCAGGACAAGGTCGTAATATATGCATTATTGGCTTCTTATACACTTGGGCTAAATCTAATGCAACTGCAGAAACTCATTTCCAAAGTTTTATCCAAAAAAAAAAAAAAAAAACAAACTTATTGCCAAAGTTTTATTTAAAAAACAAGCAGAAGAACCTATAGCTAAAGTTTCTTGTCCATACAAATATCATTCCAAGTTAATTGCTTTTTTTCTTTTTCCTTTTTTTTTTTTTTGGGGGGTGGGGGGGGTGTTGTCTTGGTCGGGCATTAGTTGTGCTTTAATTATAAACCAAAGTTTTTTTTTTAATTAATTTCATTTACCTTCAAAAAAAAATTTTTATACCCTAACTTAAATTTTGCACACTCTGAGTCTAGCCCAAAACTAAGCAACATAAATCAATCCATCTAAAAACCAACCAACAACATAGATAGCATATCTCTCTTTCATGAATCTCTTTTTTCTATTTGATTATCAATATCTCCGACTTTAAGAGTAAAGAGTAAGTGTTTGTGAGTTATAAATGTATCTCTTTTTATTATAAATTTATATATTATTTGTGTGAGTGTGTGTTTGACACTAATTGTGTGCGCTATTTATTTATTTATTTATTTTTGTTATAATATTATTTGTGAGAATGTGTGCATATATAGTATAAATATAATATAAATTTATATAATTTAATAATTAAAAAATATAGAGAGTTTGTTACATATGTGTGTATTGTTATCATGTTATAATAACATTTTGTTATAAAGTTAGTGATTCAAAAAAATAGTAAAGCTAATGATTCTTCAAGCATTTGATTGGTTAAGTAGACATATAATGTATTATTTATATTTGTATGGTTGGGTATGACTTTTTGGGTCAATAATTAATATAATGCATGTGAGTTGAGTTTTTTCATTCAATTTAAAATATTTTTATAAAAACAATAACAAACAGATAATGTAAGGACCTAAAATTCACAAACTCGTTAAAACGCCTACTGCAAGTTTTTTGATCAAAGATCCTTATACAATATATTTGGTAGAGAGGGTCCAACAAAAAAAAGTCCCCTCTCCGTAGTATCCTGACTCCTATTTATATCATTTGTTCCTTTCATCGTGGCCTTACACCTCGCAATCTACTATTTTTTTCCCCCTGACACCTGTCTGTCGGTAATGGAGCAGAGTTCTAACTTTGCGTTCAGCACTGTTCAGGTCATATCTACATTAATGCAATGGATTGAGTTGGTACTTCTAATTTATGCGACCAGAATGGTTGTTGCCGGGCATTTAATGCAACCCTCTAAATTAGCCTGCCACCTTCGGATATTTGTAACTCTTATGTCAGTAGCGCCCATGCCATTTCATCTTCGGGTATCTCCAGGTAACTTCCCTTACTCCTTTACTTCATCTTGCTTAATGCATGTCGGCCTTCCTTTCCTCGGGTCTTCGGGTTCTTGGGTCCTCGGAACCTCACAACAGCCCCTTTAACACTTGAGTTATTAACGATCAATTAATAACCAAGTTTTAACTTCTCACACACGCTTCTTACCTTCCCTTTGTTTTCACACGTACAGCTGTCTTTTCACTGCCCTATGACCCGCGTCTAGCGCCTCATATCCCACGATGGAGCATTTATGGAACCTGGCGTTTCTTTTCCCGCGCACATTCTACGGCTGGATGGGTAATGTACGGTTCAGATCCCATTTTCAATTATGAGCGGGAAAGTTACCGCTCTTATTTTTTTACCCCACCCCTATAAAAGCAAACCTTTTGGCTGGATGAAGCTCATTTTGGCATTCTGAAGGATTGAAAGAAGAGTGAGCTCCCGAGGACCATCTTTAAGCGACTTCAGAGGTGTGTTCATTTTCCTTTCGTTTCTCTCTATTTGCTTGCTTTTCTCCTCTTGCTGCGGGGATTAATGGGTAGGTACACTAAGCTAGTAAACACAGATGAGGTGAAAGCCGCCTTTAAAAACCGATATAGGATTCCCGATGACGTAGATATTACGTACTGTGAGGAAGAAGAGATTCCACTCGTGTCTCGGCCTCCTGAATCCGTTTTGATTCCGATGATTGCCTTTATCGAGGGGGGTATGGAAATTCTTATGGGTAGAGTAACTAGGGACTTTTTAATAAACTATAGGCTTACCCCCTCGCAATGTTCCCCAAACATCCTTAGAATTTTAGGATGTACAGACGCCCTTAACCGGAAAATGGGGACCAATCTAACCTGGCAGGATGTAAATTGGATATATAACTGCCAAAAAGGGGACAGAACTAAATACTATATGAAGTGTAATATCCCCTCCGTTAGGTTGATTTCTTGTCTACCTGATTCAAGCAAAGGGATGGATGAAGATTACCTTGTCATCTCGGGCAATTGGCATGATAGTTTACACTGCCCTACCCGAGAAGGGGTGCCAGGTAGGGTTCCCGAGGACTAACTTAGTACTTAGGATTTAACCAAATTTCTTTTATGTGCTTTGTGCTTTGTACTACTCTAACGTATTTATTCTTAACGATTTCGTTCCTCATTACAGACGATTATCATACCGCTCCGAACTTGTCTGCTGTGAACCGTGCCGATCTGAATAGGATTCTTCGATCAGAGATATTTATACATAGGGACGGACAACTCCGAGCAGCCCACATCATCCTCGGATACACCCCATCCACCAAGCGTTTCCAAAGCCCGAAGAACGTAATAAGAGCAAGGGATCTACGCCTTGCTCAAATTGACGTTGCGGCCCCAGGATTCCTACTGCCCGCACCTCCACCTGCAGGAACTTAAGACGCACAACTTCCTGCTCCTCTTGCCGCGCAATTGCTTTATCCTCCTTTGGACCAAGCTGCTAATCTTGTCGCCGAGCAGAGAGCTGCCACGCCCGAGCCAAATCCTCCTGAGGTGACCGAGCAGGATTTTGAAGTGTTCTACCGTCCAGATGCTCCTTCCAGCTCCAATCCATCAACCAGCATAATGGGTTTTCAAGAGAAAGAGCCCGACCTGTTGGCTTTACTGCAGGCGCATGCAGGCGACTCTTCTCCGGCGATTCCGGTCCCACCTCGTCCAGTTACTTCGGCCGTTACCCGTGCACCTTCCTCGGAGGTGGCAGACAAAAAACGAAAGAGAGGCCAAAGTAGCAAAAACGTGATAGAAATCGAAGAAGGGGAGAGTGTTGACCCTTCCACTAAAGATACCAGGGCTGGGAAAGCCCTTTCCAAAAAAGCTGCTCCTATTGGTTCGTCGAAGGACCCCAGTAGTGAGTCTACAAAGAAGGCGTCAGCTTGGCGACCCAACTTCACCCTCAGCTTGGGTAGCCCGGTTTTGGATGATGCTAACTTGAGGGACCCGAAGAAGGGAAGCTCGAGCTTGGTGGCCGAGTGTTTGGAGAAGGCTCTATGCCTTCCCTAAGATATGGCCGAGTTGCGGTCCTTCCGCAAGAGAGAAGTTTTCCTGTCTTTAAAACAGGATTTGGCCAGGGTATTCTCTAAGTCTTTGCACATTCCATTTATGAGTTTAACTCTTTATGATGACTAACTTTATTAATTCGAATGTATCATAGGCGGTCCAGGCTTCATTTATGGCTGAGGAGTGGGTAGATCACTCATTGGATCTTGCCCGAAAAGCTGATCATAACGCCGAGGCGGCAGTGAAGGCACAAAAAGAGGCCGAGTTAAATTTAAAAGAGACCCTCACTCGCCTGTCCGAGGTAGAAAAAGCTCACAAGAATGCTGAGTCGGTCCTGAAAAGTTATGAGTCGCAAGCAAATCTTGCTCTTGAGGCCCAAAAACAGGCTCAAAGCAGACTCGCCCTCACTGTTGTCGAGCTCAAACAGGTGCAAGGATTGCTTGCTACCAAGGAGCAGGAACAGGCCGTTGCTGAGCAAGCGGCGTACGATGCTGGAATGAAAAAAGCCTCTGACAGCTTAACTGCCCAACTTAGAGGGGTCGCCAGAGCGTTCTGCTCGGAGGTGTAGGGCCGTGCTTTAGACGCTGCTTGGGTAGATGCTGACGCCGTACTCCGAGCTCCCGATAACATTTACTATCCCCCAGCATTGCGCTTAGCTCCCGTTCCCCCAACGCCGATAAGTGATCCTGCAGTGCCCATCTCTGCTCCTAATCCTTCTGATGCAGTAGCCACAAAAGATCCCTCTCCCACAGCTCAGCCCGTGGAAGAAGTAATTGAGGGTGATGTGGCTGAAGAGCCAAAAAAGAAGAAAAAAGATAAAGAATCAGAAAAAAGAAAAGACAAGCAGCCTGTTGCTTAGTCATTCTTTTGTTATTATCCTCTTCTCTTCTTTTTTTTTACGGATGTAAGGGGTTATATGATTGCCCCATTTTTGTAACGAATACTTTTTAAGAAATTAGTATTAGCCTTTCTCTTTTTGTGTCATGCACAACTCTTATTGCAATGCGCTGCCATCTAACTGTCACTTTGTACGCATCCAGATAAAAGCTTACTTAAATTAACAATCATAATATCACTTCAAAGTTGCTCATTATACTTGTGACTTTAAGAAACACAAAAGGCTTAACTTGGGCACCATAATTTCACCACCTAACCTTTTTTGACGTTTGAAAAAGAAGGCATGAAATTCAATATGCTAACGAGCGACAAGGCTTAATGGTTTGTTTATGCTAATGCTTAGCTGCTTGAGATTCCTTAGCCTTGATCTTGTTGGATTTATGACTATTGAATTATGGTCCGAGGAACCGAACAAAAATCAGTTTTGCACTTATATTTGTGCAAGTGGTTAACTTCTCTTGGACTTGTGGCCCGAGGAGCCGAACAAGAAAGGTCAATTTAACACTTGTGATTTCGCAAGTGATTAATTTCTCTTAGACTTGTGGCCCGAGGAGCCGAACAAGAACTAAGGTTAGTTTAACACTTGTGTTTTTGCAAGTGATTAATTTCTCTTAGACTTGTGGCCCGAGGAGCCGAACAAGAACTAAGGTCAGTTTAACACTTATGTTTTTGCAAGTGATTAATTTCTCTTAGACTTGTGGCCCGAGGAGCCGAACAAGAACTAAGGTCAGTTTAACACTTGTGATTTTTGCAAGTGATTAATTTCTCTTAGACTTGTGGCCCGAGGAGCCGAACAAGAACTAAGGTCAATTTAACACTTGTGTTTTTGCAAGTGATTAATTTCTCTTAGACTTGTGGCCCGAGAAGCCGTACAAGAACTAAGGTCAGTTTAACACTTGTGATTTTTGCAAGTGACTAATTTCTCTTAGACTTGTGGCTCGAGGAGCCGAACAAGAACTAAGGTCAGTTTAACACTTATGTTTTGATTGATGCTGAATTGATACGAATGGAAATCACACATACACATCTTTTAACACAAAAAGAGGTTCTTTTCTCAATAATAATAACGTCGTAAGTTATTTACATTCCAAGGGCGAGGAATCACCCTTCCATCCAGATCTTCTAAACGATAAGCCCCTATACCTGCTATTGAGGTAATTTTATACAGCCCCTCCCAATTAGGACCCAACTTTCCCCAAGCAGGATTTTTTGCTACCCCCACTACTTTTCTCAGTACTAAGTCTCCTGGTACCAAGGGCCTGGACCTAACTCCCTTGTCGTATGTCTGCTTGAGCTTATGCTGATAGCTGCCCATCTTCACATTGGTTATTTCTCTCCTTTCCTCAATAGTATTCAAACAACCATACATCCTCTCGTGATTGCTTGCTTCGTCATACTGGTCGGACTTCAGGGTGGGAAAACCCGATTCTAATGGTATTATAGCTTCCATTCCATACGTCATTGAAAAGGGAGTCTCGCCTGTCGATCTTCAAGGTGTAGTGCGATAAGCCCATAATACATGAGGTAATTCTTCTACCCAGCCTCCTTTAGCATCATCCAATCGTTTCTTCAAACCTGCCAAGATGACTTTATTTGTTGCTTCGGCCTGACCATTTCCTTGAGGATAGGACGGTGTTGAATATCCATTTCTTATTCCCATTTCTGCGCAATACCGCCGGAAAGCCTTGCTATCAAATTGAAGCCCATTATCAGAAATCAAGGTATGAGGGATGCCGAAGCGAGTTATGATATTTTTTCAGATGAATTTCTTCGCATCCACATCCCTAATGTTGGCTAATGGCTCGGCCTCAACCCATTTCGTGAAGTAATCCGTGCCGACAATGAGCCATCTCCTATTACCCGTTGCCCGAGAAAAAGGTCCGACGATATCTAAACCCCACTTAGCGAAGGGCCATGGGCTGGACAACGGATTTAAGTTACCTCCCGGTTGATGTATATTTGGTGCGAATCTTTGACATTGATCACATTTCTTGGCATAATCTTGAGAGGTTCTCTGCATGCTTGGCCACCAATACCCTTGAGTCATGGCTCTATGAGCTAATGATCTTCCTCCAGTATGGCTCCCACACACACCTTCATGCAATTCTTCCAGCAAAGGTTCCACGGCTTCAGAATGTACGCAAAGCAGGTACGGCCCCGCATAGGAACGCCTATAAAGTTTTTGCTCCTCTGATAGCCAGTAACGGGGAGCGCTTCTTCGTACCTTCTCGGCCATTGTTCCATCTTCAGGTAATATTCCGTGCTGCAAGAAAGCTATAATTGGGTCCATCCAGCTTGGGCCTACATGAATGCTGTGAACCCGTACTGCCGAGATGCTGGTCAAGCTAGAGGTCAGTAAATCCTCCACCATGACCATACGCGGTAACTTCGAACCCAGTGAAGTGGCTAACATCGCTAATGAATCAGCATGAGTGTTATGTCCCCTTGGGACTTGTTGTATCTTGAAACTCTCAAACAAACCTAACACCCCTTGGACTCGTTTAAGATAGCTTTTCATTCGTTCATCTTTTGCCTCAAATTCTCCATTAACTTGCCCTACCACTAATCGAGAATCGCAAAACAACCTTACTACCTTTCCTCCCAAGTGTTTAACCATTTGGGCGCCCACCAAGAGAGCCTCGTACTCGGCCTCATTATTAGTGGCTGAGAATCTCAACCTCAATGATTTTTCAATGACTAGTTTTTCGGGAGATATTAGCACGACACCAACCCCAGCTCCTTTTCGATTTGATGCCCCATCCGTGTAGACTTCCCAAGGAGTGACGTTTTCCATTCCAATGGACATTACTGTCATCATGGTATTTTCGTGGTTAACCTGACCTTCCGTGAACTCGGCCACGAAGTCGGCAAGGATTTGCCCTTTGATAGCTGTCCGAGGCATATACTTGATATCATAAGCTCCCAGTTTGGTTCCCCACTTTGCTACACGACCCGTGTAATCCGACTTCCTCATGATAGCTTGCAGAGGCAATTGAGTGAGTATTACTACGGTGTGAGCTTGGAAGTAATGGGGCAATTTCCTTGTTGCATGCACCACAGCTAGAAGCGCTTTTTCCAACAGTAGATATCGCTGTTCTACTTCCTGTAAAGACTTGTTGATATAATATATTGGTTTCTGGACCCCATCATCATTCCGTATTAAGACAAGACTTACGGAATGATTTGTGACGGCTAGGTAAGCATATAACACTTCTTCCTTCTCGGGTCTTGATAATATTGGTGGTCTAGATAAGTATTGCTTTAAGTCCTCGAAAGCCAAGTTGCATTCATCAGTCCACCGAAAATCTTTCCACTTGTGCAAAAGGCGATAAAATGGGCGGCACCTGTCTGCGGACCAAGATATGAACCTGTTCAATGCTGCAATCATACCAACCAACTTCTGCACTTCTTTCGGATTACGAGGAGAATGCAAGCCTAAGACAGCCTTAATCTGGTCGGGATTAACTTCAATTCCCCGATGGGTAATTATGTACCCTAAAAACTTTCCCGAGCCCACTCCAAAGGAACACTTTGATGCATTCAAGCGTAACTTATACTTTCTTAACACCGAGAAGGTCTCCTGTAAATCTGTCAAATGGTCTTCTGTCCTCTTACTTTTAATTACCATGTCATCGATATAAGCTTCCATATTACGCCCCAACTGCGCATCAAACATTCTGGTAACCATCTGTTGATAAGTGGATCCTGCATTCTTTAGACCAAAGGGCATCACTCGGTAATGGTAGTTACCATTAGGGGCACGAAAAGCCGTCTTCTCCTGATCATTCGATGATAAAGGGATCTGATGATACCCTTGGAATGCATCCAAGAAGCTCATTCGGGGGTGCCCCACAGTTGCATCCATCAATTGATCAATTCTGGGTATAGGGAAGGGATCCTTGGGACATGCCTTATTCAAGTCTGTAAAGTCAACACAGACTCTCCATTTCCCATTCTTCTTTTTTACCACGACAGTATTGGCCAGCCACTCAGGATAGAAGATCTCCTTGATCGCACCAGCTTGCTTTAGCTTACCAACCTCCTCTTTAACTGCCTCTGCGTGCTCTTGAGATGCTCGCCGAGGAGGTTGCTGTCTAGGCGTCGCATGGGGGTTAATATTCAAATGGTGGCAAATAACTTCTGGATTAATTCCTGGTACGTCATAAGTCGTCCATGCAAAAACATCAATATTATCCCGCAAGAATTGAACCAACTCCTCTATTTCCTGTATCGGCAGCTTGGACCCGACTTGGAAATATTTTTCTTTATCTACCCCAATAATTACCCTGTCTAGCTGCTCGGCAGAGCCTTCATCCTCATCTAGGCCGACTTCCCGAGCAGCCTCCTTTAATTGCTATGATGTTTCAAGAACTTCCCCTTCCAACGATCCTCGGCATGTTCGAATAGTGGCAGATGTTAGACATTGCCTGGCTACTATTTGACTGCCACGTAATACTCCCACATTTCCTCGTATAGGATACTTCACCATCACATGTACAGTAGATGAAACTGCCTCCATTGCATGCAGCCATGGTCTAGCCAAAATGGCCGTGTACGGGGAGTATGCCATAACAACTATGAAGTTCACCTGTACTTCGAAACCCTCCGCCTGTACAAGTAACTTAATCATTCCTCGTGGGATTACCATCTTCCCATCAAAACCGACCAACGGATAATCATACTTTTCCAAATCTTTATCTTTCAACTTCAAACCCTTAAACAAATCAGGATACATGATCTCTGCACCGCTTCCATCATCCACCAAGACTCGCCTTACATCATATCCTCTAATACGAACCGTCACCACCAAGGCGTCATCATGGGGTTGATATGTGCCCTCTTTGTCCTTATCGAAAAACCCCAATACCGGCGTCCCCGAGAACTTCATTCTTTTATCGACTTGATTACTTTCGTCCATGACGTCATTCCCACAACTGTTTTGAATAGTCATGACCCAAGAAAGTGTCCCAAACTCCCCTCTCGGCTGAGCCAAGATGACGTTAATAGTGCCTAGCGATGGCTGAGGGGCCTGACCCCAATATTTCCGAGTGCCTTGCTGGCCCCCTTTCCCGTCCTGATTAACCAATAAATGATTGATCTTTCCAGCCTTAATCAAGTGATTCAGATGATCGCGCAATGTCCGGCAATCCTCCGTGGTGTGTCCCTTATCCTGGTGGTAATGGCAGTGGAGGTTTTGATTTCTCGTAGATGCATCTCCACTCATCTTGTTGGGTGGCCTAAAATATGGCTCATGCTGAATTTTCTCCAGTATATGATGCACGGGTTCCTTAAATAATGAGTTAATTAGAGGAGACTCGGCGGTCCTCGGATGACTTGGAAAGTCTCGTTTGGGCCGACTACCTTGAAACCCCCCTACCCGAAGATCCCTACTCTCCAGATACCCTTTCATTTTTCATTTGCTTTGCATTTGATCTTCTTCCACCCGTTTATACTTATCTATCCGATCCATGAGTTGACGCATATCTACCGCGGCCTTCATTGTCAAAGACTTCCTTAACCCATGCTCCGTGGGAAGACCCACCTTGAAAGTCCTCACGACTACATCCTCCACATCCCCATCAATTTCATTATACATTTTCCAATATCGGTCAGAATAGGTTTTGAGTGTTTCGCCTTCCCTCATAAACATAGACAGTAGAGCATCCAAGAGTTTTGGAATCCTAGTACAAGTTATGAACCTTGCTCCAAATGCCCTAGTCAATTCCTCAAAAGACCTCAGAGAACCTTCTGCCAAAGCATCAAACCACCTCATAGCCACGGCCCCCAAACTGGAGGGAAAAACTCTGCACATCAATGCCTCATTACTCGAATAAACGGCCATCTTCTGACTAAAATGACTAACATGCTCTACAGGGTCAGTCCTCCCGTTATACATAGTAAAGATGGGTTGTGAAAACCTACGAGGTAGCTTTACCCTATTTATCCTGGCCACAAAAGGGGATTTGGAAATTTGCCTCAAGGCTTTACCCATTGCATCACTTCCATCATCGCATATATCCCATCAGTATCAGGCATCCTTGTCTCCTTCTGCTGCTTTGCCCTAACGTCCGAAGACACACTGACACGGGTAACACTTCGAGTAGGCTCAAACACTAGGGGACCCCTTCCTCTGAGGTTCGCTTCCGAACTGTCACTGGAAGAGCTAGCGTTACTCTTACGACTCCGCTTCCTACTGTCCATGCACTTGCGTAAGTAAGCTATCTCAGATTGCATATGTTGCAATACATCATCCCGAGACATATGTCCCTCAGTCAGTGATTGCTGCTCAGCCCCCTGACCGCCATTATGTACTTTCACCACTCTTGAGGTATGTCCTTTCCCTTTGTCACGCTGGAGACTTACCGCTACGTCCCTGCTTCGTGAACTTACTGATTCTTCCCCTTCTTGGTACGCTTCAGCCATCTATTCCTATACTACGTTGTTGTTCCCACAGACGGCGCCAATTGTAAGGACCTAAAATTCACAAACTCGTTAAAACGCCTACGGCAAGTTTCTTGATCAAAGATCCTTATACAATATATTTGGTAGAGAGGGTCCAACAACAAAAAGTCCCCTCTCCGTAGTGTCCTGACTCCTATTTATATCATTTGTTCCTTTCATCGTGGCTTTACACCTCGCAATCTACTATGTTTTTCCCCCTGACACCTGTCTGTCGGTAATGGAGCAGAGTTCTAACTTTGCGTTCAGCACTGTTCAGGTCATATCTACATTAATGCAACGGATTAAGTTGGTACTTCTAATTAATGCGACCAGAATGGTTGTTGTCGGGCATTTAATGCAACCCTCTAAATTAGCCTGCCACCTTCGGATATTTATAACTCTTATGTCAGCAGCGCCCATGCCACTTCATCTTCGGGTATCTCCAGGTAACTTCCCTTACTCCTTTACTTCATCTTGCTTAATGCATGTCGGCCTTCCTTTCCTCGGGTCTTCGGGTTCTTGGGTCCTCGGAACCTCACAGATAATTACAATTGCATAAAAATAAAAATATTATACAAACTTAATAAAATAAAATGGTTACATCTGCCTACATTGACAATAGATAATGACAATTTATAATTAATTATCAAAGATTTCAAAATATGAAAACTTGTAGAAAGAAATGGTAAAACGTTATGTATTTACGTGTGACATTTTAAAAAAAATTTATAGTTCGATATATTAATTTTTATTATAGTTTAATATAATAATTTTTGTGTTATTTAAATTTTTTAATGACGCTAAGAAAAAAAAAAAAATCCTAGAGCCGCTGGAGTTGTCAAAAACTACTTGTTCATCCTTGCTTGGTAGTGATAGTAGATACATTACGCCATCTTGCTTGTGTTGTGTTCATGGAGCCGGTATATCCTGCACCCGGCATATATCCTGCACCCGGCATATATGCCGGGTGCAAGATATAATTTTCGGTGTTCATGAGGGGTAGTTATGGATTGTGCTAGACCTAGGCCTATATGGTTAACTATGGGCTGAGTTTTATTGGACCGGCCAATGTTTGGGCCATAGATGCGGTGAGCATTTATAGAACTACCTACAGTCCATTCAAAGTTGAAACAGGCTTGTATCAACAAAAAAAAAAAAAAAAAAGAAGTTGAAATAGGCTCGGGCTCAACACCTATATCATTTCTTCACTTAAACCAATCTCTCAGCCCAATCTATATGTCCAGCCCCATAAATGAGCCTTTTGTTTAACTTTTTCTAATTAAACCACCCCTAAAAAACCTAAATTCATTAATTATCAAATGTGAAAAAATTAATGTCAAGAATAATTCGGGTAATTACGCATGAAGAACATAGTTAAATTTAATTGTGCTTTAAAAAGATAACATCTTTTGTATTGCATTAGTAAATGCAACCACATGATTAAATTTAAATGAGAAACTTAAGTTACAACATCAAGACACCAAAGAAATTGTACTTACTTTAAGTTGAGTGCTGACAATATTGATATTGTGAAATACTAGTATATTTTTTTCTACTAACCATTATTAGTCAATAAAAACACAACAATAGTAGAAAGATAACAAATTTCATAATTTCCTTTTATAATATATAAAATGGTAGATTGAGATTAATGTAATATCATTTTAAATGAGATCACCACTGACATTGGACACCCATAAACATTTGGCTCCTCAATAATTGCAAGGAATTGTGAAATTTGTAAATAACTAGATCAATAAAAACAAGCCAAATCAACAATACAACTGATGATGTAATTATCACAAATTTTTTTTACAAGTATCTTATATGAAAAATTATATTCAGACGACTTTCGTTTTCACATGAATCAATGATTTATTCCTCCACCATTCACAGTTTATACTACATTAGAGTTTTGGTAAAACTGTGTCTGTTGTGCTTGGGATGTTAGGAGACGGTTAGGTACTATTATTTAAACAATAGTTTTCACAATAACATTTTTGACACGTCACGTATTTTCACTATATTTAAAACTGAACAACAATAGTTAAAGGCTGCTACCAAACATGCAGTATATTTTTGGGAAATATAATCTGTGGTTTAATAAAAAAAGAAAAAAAGAATATAGGTGGGCAAAAGGCGCAGAAAGTAGAAAGTAGAAAGCAGAGAAAACTGAGGAATATTGAGTGAGTATTCAGTATTGACGCAGATCGGCACAAGATCGTTTTGCAAAATGGATTTAAACCAGGTAATCCCAACCAGATCTCTCTTGTTTTCTTATAAACCGAAATTCAACCTCATTCTCTGCCTACATTGCTCAATTCTTGAAAACTACTAGCTACATGATCTTAGATCTTAGATCTTAGATTTTAGATCTGTGACTGTGAATTCTTATTTTATTGGACAAAAAGAAGGCATGGAGGATGTATCGGCGAAATTTCGTGCCTTAGTCTTAGATCAGATGTAGTAGGACTAGGAGTAGGGGATTAGGATCCCCTAGTACACTACATAGAGATTATTATTATTATTTTTTTATGTAAGATGTAGTAGTAGTAGTAGTTTTAGAAATTTTGAAAATGTAGATTTAAATCTCATTGTGTTAGTCTACTACAACTAAAACTACAACAACAATAATCAGGCCTTAGTCATGGTTGATTTGTCTTGTGCAGGCTGTGGGGGAGAACTATGCCAACCCAAAGACATGCTTCTTTCACGTGCTTTTCAAAGTTAGCATTTTTTTTTAATGTCTTCATCTTGTTAATGTTCACAAACAATCGGCTTTAAAGTTTTATAACTTGCTATTGTAAATCTGCTGACAGGCTGCTGCTTTGGCTTTCTACATTCTCTCCACTCTCTTCTTTGATAGCTTTGTTATAATCTTTGTGGTCACTGTAATTCTTGCCGCTCTTGATTTTTGGGTAGTCAAGAACGTCAGTGGCCGGATCTTGGTTGGGCTTAGATGGTGGAATGAAATAGATGAGAAGGGTGAGAGCCTGTGGAAATTTGAGAGCCTTGACCAACAGGTTAGAGTTAGAAACTCGTAATTGCCTTCTCATTTCAGATCTCGAAAATCTTGCTCTTGCCTTTGTTATGTCGTTATATTTTATTTTTAATGGTATCATCATGCTCACTTTACCATATTTTTCAAGCATTATGTGTTTACATTTTTTGTTCTTCTTCTTGTCCGCAGTCGTTGTCTCGGATGAACAAAAAGGACTCATGGCTATTTTGGTGGACATTGTACATTAGTGTAAGTATATATATATGTAGGTTAAAATGTCGCATAAGACTGTCTTGCAGTACTTTTTAGTTGCTTGAATTTTCATGGAGATTATAAATTAGAAGGCAAGCTTGTGCAATAATGAATTCAATGAGCGTGAAATATATATAGAGACTGCAAAATTGGCTTTTGGAACTATGTTACGCATGTTGTATGTAGATTATGCTGTTAAAAGAACTAGAGCAATTTGGACTTTTTTTAGAAAGTATAATTCATTCAAAAGCACAAAAGCAGGTAGTTTCATTTCTCTTGTATATGTGCTTCGGCAGTGTTCACTTCCCACTCTTTTAATGCTTTAATTGTCTAAAAGAAAAATAATTTGAGGATGGATGGATACGTCTGAGAGGCTTTTTTTTTTTTTTTTTTTGGCGTTACCTATCATATTTAAGGATAAAAATTACAGGACAAATCACTAAACTGACAAATCACTAAACTAGTAGTAATCAAATGTACCTCATGCTGGGTCCTCAAGGAATAAAACATGTACGTGTTGCCGTGGTTGATATGAGGATGTTGAGTTAGATAAGTTACAAGACAAGCATGATATTTTACAAATGTTTAGGGTACAAATCAATTAATCCTAATACACATGTAACACACACACACACACACATATATATATAGGTTAAGCACAAAAATACACTTTCAGTTAATTTCCTTTCACTCATCCTATTATCACTCATAACAATCAATATGTTTTTCTCATCATGCAGGCAGTTGCTTGGATCATCCTAGGAATATTTTCAGTCATCAGGTTCGAACCTGATTACCTCCTCATTACAGGGGTTTGTTTGAGCCTCGGTATTGCAAACATTGTTGGATTCACTAAATGCCGCAAAGGTATAGAACCCTGACTTTTTAATTTACACTATAATTTAATTTAATGCTTTGACACCAACACCCATAATGCTTAA